>NC_041389.1:296394098-296401385 GCF_002162155.2 Triticum dicoccoides
GCTGCGCGCGCGCGCGGGAGGGCGGGGCGCTGGGCCGGCTGGCTGGGCCCTTGGCCCAGTCGGCGCTGCGGTTTTTTTATAATATTACGCGCGCAGAACAACAAAGAAAAGAAAATCTAAACGAACTCCAAAAACTACAAAGTAAATTTTCCCCGACTCCTAAAAATGAGTCAAACAAAATGAACTTTACTCGGGGCCTAAATGCAATTTTTTTGAAAACACGCATTTTTCCCTAAGGCAAAAAAAAAACTTTGGAAAACTCCAAAATTTGATTTATTTATTAAATCTTCATTTTTCCTAAATTTTGGGAAAGTCATATTATTCCCTCTCTTATTTTTGATATTGGAAAAAATTATTTGAAGATGAAATAAATAAAATCAAATGATCCTCTTTTCATAATTCGAGAGAACTCAAATATGAAAATTTCGAAATCTCCAACTCTCTCCGAGGATCGACAAAAGCGAGAAAATATGCTATGCATGATGATCTAATGTATAACATTCCAAATTGAAAATTTGGGATGTTACAAACCTACCCCCCTTAAGATGAATCTCGCCCTCGAGATTCGGGTTGGCTAGAAAATAGGTGAGGGTGGTCCTTGAGCAAATCTTCTTCTCTCTCCCAGGTGGCTTCATCCTCGGTGTGGTGGTTCCACTGAACTTTCCAAAACTTGATAACCTTGCTGCGAGTAACCCTGCTGGCGTGTTCGAGAATCTTGATGGGTTTTTCCTCATATGTTAAATCATCCTTCAACTGAATTGCTTCAAGTGGCACTATATCTCTTAGCGGTACCTCCGCCATCTCAGCATGACATTTCTTCAGCTGAGAAACATGGAATACATCATGAACTCCTGACAGTCCCTCTGGCAATTCCAACTTATAAGCAACTTCTCCCATGCGTTGCAAGATCCTATACGGTCCAACGAAACGTGGTGCTAGTTTTCCCTTAACTCCAAAACGCTTAACTCCTCGAAGTGGGGATACTCTAAGATAAACTCTATCTCCAACTTCATATTCTATCTCCTTGCTTTTTGAATCCGCATAGCTCTTTTGTCTGGACTGGGCTACCTTGAGCCTATCGCGAATCAACTTAACTTTCCGTTCAGACTCCTTAATCAAATTTGGTCCAAACAACTGACGGTCTCCAACTTCGTCCCATGACAACGGTGTCCTGCACCTCCTTCCGTATAAAGCTTCGAAAGGTGCCATCTTCAAGCTGGTTTGGTAACTGTTGTTATAAGAAAACTCCGCATACGGCAAGTTATCGTCCCAACTAGATCCATAATCTAGTGCACAAGCTCTCAACATATCCTCCAAAATCTGATTGATTCTCTCAGTCTGTCCATCTGTCTGTGGGTGAAAAGCTGTACTGAATTCTAGCCTGGTTCCCAATGTTTGTTGCAATTGATTCCAAAACTTTGAGGTAAATTGGGTTCCTCTATCTGATACGATACTCCTCGGAACTCCGTGCAAACACACAATTCTGGTCATGTATATCTTTGCCAACTTAGCACTGCTATAGGTAGTCTTGACTGGAATGAAATGAGCTACCTTCGTCAAGCGGTCGACTATAACCCAAATCGAGTCATAGCCTGAACGAGTCTTTGGCAAACCCGTGATGAAATCCATGCCTAGTTTTTCCCACTTCCATTCGGGTATCGGCAATGGTTGCAACAATCCTGCTAGCTTCTGATGTTTTGCCTTCACTCTCTGACATACATCACAAACTGCTACATACTCCGCAATATTCTTCTTCATTCCGGTCCACCAGAACATTTCCTTCAAATCCAAATACATCTTGGTATTTCCGGGGTGAATCGAATAGGGTGAATCATGTGCCTCTTGCAGAATCAACTTCCTGATCTTCGGGTCATTTGGCACATAAACACGGTCCTCAAACCATAGGGTATCGTGCTCATCCTCACGAAATCCCTTTGCTTTTCCTTCGCTCATTTTCTTCTTTATTTCCGCGATCTCTTTGTCATTTTTCTGAGCTTCTTTGATTTTATCCATCAAGGTAGACTGAATCTCCAATGCTGCTACATAGCCTCTCGGAACTATTTCCAAACATAGCTCACGAAGATCTTCTGTTAACTCCTTTGGTATCTCTCCCGTCATCAGCGTATTGACATGGCTCTTGCGACTCAATGCGTCAGCTACTACATTAGCCTTTCCGGGATGATAATGCAATCTCATATCATAATCCTTGATGAGTTCCAACCATCTCCTTTGTCTAAGGTTTAACTCTTTCTGCGTGAAAATGTACTTCAAACTCTTGTGATCCGTGTACACTTCACAATGATTTCCAATGAGGAAATGTCTCCATGTCTTCAAGGCATGCACTACGGCTGCTAACTCCAAATCATGTGTGGCATAATTTAATTTGTGAGGTTTCAGTTGTCGTGAAGCATACGAAACAACTCTTCCTTCCTGCATAAGCACTGCTCCAAGTCCTCGACGTGAAGCGTCGCAATACACCTCATAATCCTTGGTCTGATCTGGCAAAATTAACACTGGTGAGGTAACCAATCTTTTCTTCAACTCCTGAAAACTTGCCTCACAATCCTCAGTCCATATGAACTTGGTATCCTTTTTCAGCAACTCCGTCATAGGTTTTGCAATCCTTGAGAAATTCTCGATGAATCTCCGGTAGTATCCTGCGAGTCCAAGAAAACTCCGGATCTCTCCAACTGTCGTTGGTGCTTCCCATTCGGTTACGGTCTCAACCTTTTTAGGGTCAACTGCTATCCCTTCTCCGGATATAACATGTCCAAGAAATCCAACTTCCTTTAGCCAAAATTCACATTTGCTGAACTTGGCATATAACTGATGTTCCCTTGGTTTCTCCAAAACCAATCGCAAATGTTCCTTATGTTCCTCTTCATTCTTCGAGTAAACCAAAATATCATCAATGAACACCACGACGAACTTATCCAAAAACTCCATAAACACTTTGTTCATCAGGTTCATGAAATAGGCAGGTGCGTTAGTCAGCCCAAATGACATAACGGTATACTCATACAGTCCATATCTTGTGGTGAATGTTGTCTTAGGTATGTCCTGCTCTCGAATCTTCAACTGATGGTACCCTGATCGCAAATCGATCTTGGAAAACACTTTATCTCCTTGCAAACGATCAAAAAGATCATTTATCATTGGTAGTGGGTACTTGTTCTTGATTGTTACTTCATTCAATCCGCGGTAATCAACAACCATCCTTAACGATCCATCCTTCTTCTCTACTAAAAGTACGGGTGATCCCCAAGGCGACAAACTTGGGCGTATATAACCTTTATCCAATAGCTCCTTAATTTGCTTCTTGATTTCCACCAAATCCTGTGCGGGCATCCTGTATGGTCGCTTCGATATTGGGCATGTACCTGGCAAAAGCTCAATCAAAAACTCAATGTCTCTATCCGGTGGCATTCCTGGCAATTCCTCAGGAAATACATCAGGGTAATCCTTCACCACTGGCACCTCTTCCTGCACAACTCCTGATAAGGAATTTACTAGATTCCTATTTGGTCCATGTCGCCATACATACTTAATCCTTCTTCCTTCTGGCGTCGTGAGCAAAATCGTCTTACTTGCGCAATCGATGTTTCCTCCATACATCGACAGCCAATCCATACCGAGAATTACATCCAAACCTTGGGATTCCAGAATGATCAAATCCGTCGGGAACACATGCCTTCCTATACTCAATGGCACTTGAAAACATCCTTGTCTGGCCATGTACTCTGCTCCTGGTGAGCTTACTAGCATAGGGGTTATAAGAAGCTTAGTGGGCAGGCTATACTTTTCTACAAATCCCCTTGATATGTATGAATGCGATGCACCAGTATCGAAAAGAACAAGTGCAGTAAATGACTTAACCAAAAACTTACCGATTACTGCATTGGGCTGAGCTTCAACCTCCTCCACATCAATGTGGTTCACCTGTCCCCTGTTGAAAGGGTTGGGCTTCTTTCCAGAGCTTCCATTTCCACCTTGGCCTTCGAGACATTCATTTGCATAATGTCCGGTCTTGGAACACTTGTAACAGGTGACATGGCTCAGGTCTTTCTTGGCTGGGGTTGATGGTGTGGTCCGGTTCTGGCCGTTGCTTCCTCCATTCCCATTACCATTCTTGTGGCCATTATGGTTGTGCGAACTACCTCCTCCATGGGTATGCTGAAATTGAACTCCCTGTTTAGGTGTATAACGGGGCTTCTGCTGGGCTCCAGAGTTATACTTCCCCTGCCCATACTTCCTCTTGCGATTCTCAATCTGCTGCTGCTTCCCTTCAATCATGATGGCGCGGTCTACCAACTCCTGGTAGTTATTGAAACTTGCTACCATCAACTGCATGCTTAACTCATCATTCAGTCCTTCCAGAAACTTCTCCTGCTTAGCTGCATCTGTAGCAACGTCATCTGGGGCATAACGTGCTAACTTACTAAAATCATCCACACACTGGCCAACAGTCCTTCCTCCTTGGCGTAAGTTGCGAAACTCACGCTTCTTCATGGCCATAGCTCCTGCTGAAACATGGGCAGTGCGGAAAGCTTGCTGAAACTGATCCCATGTGATAGTGTCTACAGGGTAAGTGGCTGTGAAATTCTCCCACCATGCTGCTGCGGGTCCGTCAAGCTGATGTGCAGCAAACTTCACCTTCTCTCCATCTGTATATCCTGCAGTGGTCAACTCCCTTCCTATCTTGCGGAGCCAATCATCTGCTACAATCGGCTCGGTGCTACTGGAATACACCGGCGGATTTAGCCTAAGGAAACGAGTCAAGTGATCCGTAGGTGGTGGTGGTGGTGGGTTGTTGTTGTTGTTTCCTTGGTTCTGTACCAATGTTTGAATCAAAGTATTCTGCTGCTGAATCAACTGAGTGATCTCTGGCGGGAAAACAAACTCGGGGTCGCGTCTCGGAGGCATCTGAAGGGTTTAGAAAAGACGAGAAATTAAGAATAGAGTGAGGTCTAAGGAGAAAACACTACCCAAAATGCACATGAGTAATTGCACACAAAATCACTTCATTCATTTCAAACAAAGGGCTTACAACGGTCTAACTATCGCAAAAGTGCTTGAACTATAATGTTTACATGGAGGGAATACTACTAATATGTGGGGGTCATCTATTAATTTGAACCGGTGGAAGACTCCATGATGTCTGCTCCAGCTTCGTCTTCAAAGTCGGGTTCACTTGGATCCGAATCGGTGTCGTCGATGATGATGTAGTTGCTCGGACAGTCGACGTACTTGTCTTCATTCTTGAGTGCTAATTTCTTCTTGAGTTCTTCAATCTCATGCTTAAGATCGCTATTGTGCCTTACTACAGCTACGATCTCGTCCATGTAGTCCTTGCGTGTAGACTTCAGCTCTCCTTCAAGTTCGATGATCCTTCCCTTTGCATTCTTGAACTCTATCATATCATTGCACATCTGG
Organism: Triticum dicoccoides; assembly: GCF_002162155.2. NCBI lineage: Eukaryota > Viridiplantae > Streptophyta > Magnoliopsida > Poales > Poaceae > Triticum > Triticum dicoccoides. The sequence goes on from NC_041389.1 coordinate 296,399,532, forward strand.
TTCTCCTGGCGTCGAATGTGCTGGCTTAACTCCTGGATGAAAGCTGCAATGGATCTATCCTTCTTGGTGCTGACTATCTCCCATTGTTCATTTCGGCGTCCGCAAATCTGGTAGATAGTGTCCTTGAGGTCTTCTTGATAAACTTCTCCAATGCGTCCCATGGTGATATGAGCTGCCATGCTCTTTCCCAGACTCCAGGTTGGTGCACTGAAAACACTATCTATGGGCTTGGTGATTGGGGCGAATGTCCTTCCCGGAACATGAGCTGGAATCTTCCAGCGCTCCTCTTCAGGCAGAGTGGCGTTGAAAGTCCCGGTGAAGCTTGGTAGTCCAATGTTCAGGTAGTTGGTGACTTCCTTCAAGTGGAATCCAAAAGGTGTGCCTTCATCTGGTTGAGTGTACTTGATCTTTGCATCCGTCATCCTAAAAGAGTAGAAAAGATGAGGACTTAGAAAATGAGAAGAGAATAGTGATCTATGGCTTTAACTTAGTGGTCGTGTCCTACAGTCAGCGTGTGCTCTGATACCATCTCTGTAGCGACCCGACCTCAGATGGTCAAGTCTCTGTGCTCAGGTGTCATCCCTGGATCAGTAATGCTGACACCACACAGTACTTCGAAGGATTTATAACAGAGTAGCAATCACACACTTATTACATTGATGTCCCAAAAGAGGACTTATTACAATAAATATGGCTTAAGGCCATCTAATAACGATAACAGCGGAAGACTTGGAAGATAAGTGAGTCCATCAACTCCAACGGCATCACTGAGTATAGAACCACGACCTAAAAGCACCTTACTCGTCGTCTGAAAAGTCTGCAACATGAAAGTTGCAGCCCGAAAACGGGTCAGCACATGGAATATGCTGGCAAAGTAACACATAGAGAATAATGAATGCTAAGCCTATACTACATGCATATATGGCTGGTGGAAAAGCTCTATGGTTACAGTTTTTGCATAAAGCCAATTTTTCCCTACTGCAAAGGAATAAATTTATTTAACTATCATGGTGGTTGTTAAACATTGAGAATGGTTGACAGCATCCTCAATCCCAAATTAAAGTAATCATTAACAAACCCAACAATATTAAATTAGAGTAACATGTTGAGATTCACATGATATTCAAGTACTAGATACTCAAGATGTCCATAACCGGGGACACGGCTAATCATGATTAGTTTGTACACTCTGCAGAGGTTTGCGCACTTTTCCCCACAAGACTCGATTGCCTCCGTTTGGTTTCTCACACTACATGGTGTTTGAGAAACGGATGACCGAGACATAGTCTTTCAGAAGCGCTAGCACCTTACGATGGGTAGACCCGTACACCTACATCCCCTACATCTGCTAGTCTACCACTATAAGAGTTCGCACGACTTAGTCAACTATGCCAGAGCCCATAATGGCTTGTGGCTGCACACGGAAGTTACTAGCATGAATTATCTTATGATCCCTTTGAGCCTGGGTGGCGGTCCAAAAGAAAAACAGGCAAGTCCTGGAAACCCCAGGTGCCTCAATCCACCCAGATGTGTATTTAAGTTGCCACCTTAGATAAACCATTAATTAACAATCTCACATCTGTCATGGATATCACTCACCCAATCCACGTCTACTAGCATAGCATGGCATAATAAGCAAACGCAGAAGTAACTCCCAAAGGTTTCATAAGTAAAACAGGTAATAGGTACTACCTCATCTACTTCCCATCCCACAATTTAATTAGATCCTAATCATGCAATGTTTGAGGATGGATCTAATGCAATAAAACTGGGCTCCGGCGGGCCTCCGGTGGGGCGGCGGCTAGGCGGCGGGACGACGGCGACGCGGCGGCGGTGCAAGCGGCGGCGGCGGCT
>NC_041389.1:296401984-296466118 GCF_002162155.2 Triticum dicoccoides
GGCGTGGCGCAGCGCTGCTGCCGCCAGCCGAGTCCGGCTCGGACTCAGGGTGGGGCACTGGGCCGGCTGGCTGGGCCCTTGGCCCAGTCGGTGCTGCGGGTTTTTTAATAATAATTACGCGCGCAGAACAACGTAGAAAAGAAAATCTAAATGAACTCCAAAAACTACAAAGTAAATTTTCCCCGACTCCTAAAAATGAGTCGAACAAAATGAACTTTACTCGGGGCCTAAATGCAATTTTTTGAAAACACACATTTTTCCCTAAGGCAAAAAAAATAAACTCCGGAAAACTCCAAAATTTGATTTATTTATTAAATCTTCATTTTTCCTAAATTTTGGGAAGTCATATTATTCCCTCTCTTATTTTTGATATTGGAAAAATTATTTGAAGATGAAATAAATAAAATCAAATGATCCTCTTTTCATAATTTGAGAGAACTCAAATATGAAAATTTCGAAATCTCCAACTCTCTCCGAGGGTCCTTGAGTTGCTTGAAATTCCTAGGATCGACAAAAGCGAGAAAATATGCTATGCATGATGATCTAATGTATAACATTCCAAACTGAAAATTTGGGATGTTACAGGTATCCGGACAGCCGGACTGTGTACAACGCCCGGACTATTGAAGCGTGAAGATAAAAGACTCAAGACTTCGGCCCGTGTCCGTATGGGACTTTCCTTGGCGTGGAAGGCAAGCTTGGCGATCCGGATATTATATTTCCTTCCTTGTAACTGACTCCATGTAAACCCTAGCCCTCTCCGGTGTCTATATAAACCGGAGAGGTTGGTCCTTAGAAGGCCGATCACAATTACAATCATACCATCATAGGCTAGCTCCTAGGGTTTAGCCTCTACGATCTCGTGGTAGATCTACTCTTGTACTACCCATATCATCAATATTAATCAAGCAGGAAGTAGGGTTTTACCTCCATCGAGAGGGCCCGAACCTGGGTAAACATCTGTGTCCCTTACTTCTTGTTACCATCAGCCTTGACGCACAGATCGGGACCCCCTACCCGAGATCCACCGGTTTTGACACCGACATTGGTGCTTTCATTGAGAGTTCCTCTGTGCCGTCTCTGTCAGGCTCGATGGATCCTTCAATCGTCATCAACGACGCTGTCCAGGGTGAGACTTTCCTCCCGGGATAGATCTTCGTGTTCGGCGGTTTCGCGCTGCGGGCCAATTCTCTTGGCCACCTGGAGCAGATCGATAGCTATGCCCCCGGCCATCAAATCCGGTTCGGAAACCTGAACTACACGGCGGATATCCGCGGAGACTTGATCTTCGACGGATTCGGGCCAGCGCCAGGAGCGTCGAACAGTCACGATGAGCACGGCTTAGACCTGCTGTCAGACATTTCTCGGGATATCACCCCGGCAGAAGCCTCGGATCCAAATCCGGGGTAGGTTGCTTCGCCCAAGGACGGAGGGCTGGGCCCCGCCCCGCAGGCCATACCCTCATCGGTGATGTAGCCGAACACAGGTCTCACCTCTGAGGGAGCCTGTGACTCCGGACCTCCGGATTCATATCCGGATGCAGGTTCCAGTCCGCGCCCCATCGAGCCCGCCGATCCTGGTTGGGCTCCGGTGATGCAGTTCACCGCGGCGGACGTCTTTCAGCACTCGCCCTTTGGCGACATGCTGGACTTATTGAAGTCTCTCTCCTTGTCAGGAGACTCCAGGCCGAACTATGTCCGGCTCGACTGAGAAGTAGACAACGACGCAATTCGTTGCCCACCCACCACCCACTTCATTGCCACGATCGATGATCTAACCGACGTGCTTGACTTCGACTCCGAAGACATTGACGGTATGGACGACGATGTAGGAGAATTACAGGAGCCACCGCTCACCGGGCGTTGGACGGCCACCTCCTCATATGATATATATATATGGTGGACACTCCGAAGGAAACTAATGGCGATGAGGCAACGGAGGACAACCCCTCGGGAAGAAAATCAAAGAATGGGCATCGTCGGCGCCGCCCCAAGCCCCGCCATAGCAACACCGGCCTCGGAGACGAAAATAATCCGGATGGCGCCGAGGAAGAATATGACCCTGACCAGCCCGCCTTCGAGCAGGCCAAACAGGAAGATGAGCAAGTCAACCCAGAAGAACAGGCGACAGACGCATACCCGGAGGAGGAAAACTACATGCCCCCCTCCAAAGACGAGATCAGCCTCGGCGACGACGAATTCGGCGTGCCTGAGGATCCCGTGGAGCAGGAGCGCTTCAAGCGTAGGCTTATAGCCACTGCGAGGAGCCTGAAGAAGAAGCAGCAACAACTACAAGCTGATCAAGACCTGCTCACAGATAGATGGACTGAAGTCATGGCAGCCGAGGAATATGGACTCGAACGCCAAATGGCTGACCGGCCACCCCATGGCCGGGATAAAACGGGATACCAGCCCGCACCCCCACGCCGATACAATACGGCTCAGGGCAACAGGCACGACCCGCAAGATATTCTGGAAAATAAAGCAGGACAGCCAAGATCGATCTACGGATCGAGGGGGCGCGCCCCAGCGCGCGACGATGACTGTCGCGCCGGATACATCATCAACAAGTCCGGCCGGGACGAACATAGCAACCCAGACCAATCCGACCTGCGTAGCCACATAGCCCGGCACAGAGGCGCCGCACACCCCCTCTGCTTCACTAACGAAGTGATGGATCATGAATTCCCAGAAGGATTCAAACCCGTAAACGTCGAATCATACGATGGCACAACATACCCCGTAGTATGGATCGAAGATTTCCTTCTCCACATTCACATGGCCCGCGGAGATGATCTACACGCCATCAAGTATCTCCCTTAAGCTCAAAGGACCAGTCCGGCACTGGTTAAACAACCTGCCAGCAAATTCCATTGTCAGTTGGGAAAACCTGGAAGACGCATTCCTTGATAACTTCCAGGGCACATATGTGCGTCCGTCGGACGCTGATGACCTGAGCCACATTACTCAACAGCCCGGAGAGTCAGCCCGGAAATTCTGGACTCGGTTCCTCACTAAAAAGAACCAAATAATCGACTGTCCGGACGCCGAAGCCCTAGCGGCTTTTAAGCATAATATCCGTGACGAGTGGCTCGCTCGACACCTCGGCCAGGAAAAACCCAAGTCTATGGCAGCTCTCACAACCCTAATGACCCGTTTTTGTGCGGGTGAGGATAGCCGGTTGGCTCGCAGCGGCACCACGCCACATTCCGGCACTGCGGATTGCCGCGATGCTAACGGCAAGCCACGACGCAACAGACATAAGAGATGGAACAACGGCGACATCACTAAAGACACGACAGTCAATGCCAGATTCAGCGGACCTAAGTCCGAACAGCGGAAAAAGCCGTTCAAAAGAAATAATCAGGGACCGTCCAGTCTGGACCGCATACTAGAGCGCTCGTGCTAAATTCATGGCACACCGGATAAACCTGCCAACCACACGAATAGAGACTGCTGGGTGTTCAAACAGGCCGGCGAGATAAATGCCGAAAACAAGGACAAGGGGCTGCACAGTGACGATGACGATGAGCCCCGGCGTCCGAATACGGGGGGACAAAAGAAATTTCCCCCCTGGTGAAAACAGTCAACATGATCTACACCACCCACATCCCAAGCGGGAACAAAAGTGGGCACTACGGGACGTCTATGCGATGGAGCCAGTCGCCCCCAAGTTCAATCCATGGTCAGCTTGTCCGATCACCTTTGACCATAGGGATCACCCTACCAGCATCCGTCACGGTGGCTCAACCGCATTAGTATTAGACCCAATCATCGACAGGTTCCACCTCACACGTGTCCTTATGGACGGCGGCAGCAGCCTGAACCTGCTTTATCAGGACACAAGATGGGCATTGATCCTTCAAGGATCAAGCCCACCAAAACTACCTTTAAAGGTGTTATTCCTGGAGTAGAGGCCCGCTGCACGGGCTCTATAACATTGGAAGTGGTCTTCGGATCCCCAGACAACTTCAGGAGCGAAGAGCTAATCTTTGACATCGTCCCTTTCCGCAGTGGCTACCACGCACTGCTCGGACGAACCACATTCACTAGATTCAATGCGGTGCCACACTATGCATATCTCAAGCTCAAGATGCCGGGACCGCACGGGGTCATCACTGTCAACGGAAATATGGACCGCTCCCTTCGAACAGAAGAGCATACGGCAGCCCTCGCGGCAGAAGTACAATGTGGCCTCCTCCGACAAACCAATCCGGCGACAACTTCGAGCACTATCAAACGAGTCCGGAGCACCCCGCAACAGGATCATCAGGAACGTCAAGATCGTGATTAGCAGTCCGGCCTCCGCTCAAACCCCTCCGAAGTAGCGTCTGCGCCATGCATACACAATTACGCACTCAAGATACCTTGGGCATAGGCGGAGGCGCATCAACAACTCAGTCGATAATGCGGGTAACCGCTAAATACCTTCATACTCTTTCCCTCTTACCTTTCAGGACACCGCGTTAGTGCAGCATCCTCAGAAGAGCCGAATTGCTGGACTCATAGGGGAGAGACATCCAAGGAGGCAACAGACGTGCAGAACAGAAGAAAACCCAGGTGGAATCTATTTGCGATCATTATACCTGCTTTATCTCCTGTACACAGCCTGCCCCTGGATAGGACATGTCAAATAGTCCTATTTATCTCCGCTTAATTCATCTGTTGTAAACATACGCTTAAACGTATTTTTCGTCAATGGGAGATTATGTATAGCGTCAGCTTATTATTCTTACTAGAGCATTCTTTCTCCTTTAAATATTTATTTGGTTCTGCATCCGTACACCTTGGTACGATCAGTTTGTCAGGGGCTTCTCATGGCGCCTCGTAATATGGCAAATAAAAGTCCGAACACTTTCAATAGTGCGGCACCCCAAACTTATAGCACTATATGCATCACCTCCGAATCATGTCTTGGGTCTACAGTTGGTATAGCCCGGCTCCCTTGTTTTGGTGCCTTACGTTCCGTTATAGCGGCTAAGGTAGCGCAGGGAGAACTACTGCGATTGTGTCCCGGTTCTTCCGGACGAGCACCTCAGTAGAGAAAGCCGAAAACTGACCGCATGATGTGGCGAGAGCTGGTCGCTGTTCGAGAGGTACTAAAATCCTTAAAGATTTTCCTCTTTAGGCGATAAATCGGCTTTGTCCGATCTAGGCGTATATAGCGCCCCATTCGGCCTTCCGGATTCTAGGGGCTTCGCCAAAATTTAAAATTATAGACTTCTATGGCTAAGTGAAAGTTACAAAGCCGCATAGTCAGATTGCCTCGTTCGCTGCGCCGGACACCTCCTTAAGGGACCAAACAATTGGATAAAGAGTGTCCGGGTTTTCCACGAACACCCCAGCGCTAGTCACGTGGGGGTGGAAGCCGACGACTGGCCTACTGTCAGGATTTTATAAACGGCCTCACAGAAGGTAATATTTTAAATAACAAAAGCGCTACATAGCGCAAGTAACTTCGTCCTTGAAATACAAACATGACAGAAGTGAATTAATTCAAATATGGTGTCCTTGGTACATTCGTCAGCCATGAGACGAGCACCGTTCATAATGCCATCATAGTACAGCTCGGGATGGCGATGCGCCTTGCCCTCCGGCGGCCCGTCCTTGACCAGCTTCTTCGCATCCATCTTGCCCCAATGCACTTTGACGCGGGCAAGGGCCCGGAGGGCACCCTCGATGCACACAGATCGCTTGGTCACCTCAAGCCGCGGGCAGGCATCCACCATCCGCTTGATCAGGCCGAAGTAGCTACTGGGCATGAGCTCACCAGGCCACATCCGAACTATGAAACCTTTCATAGCCAGTTCGGCCGCCCTGTGGAGTTCGACCAACTGCTTCAGTTGGTCACTCAGAGGCGTCGGGTGTTCGGCCCCAGCATACTGGGACCAGAACAACTTCTCCGTTGAGTTCCCCTCCTAGGCACGGTAGAACTCTGCAGCATCTGATATGCTGCGTGGCAGATCTGCGAATGCCCCTGGAGAGCTCCGAATTCGAGTAAGTAAAAGAAACGCCTCCTCCACATGTTTGCTTTGCACAAAGAACTTCTTACCCGCTGCTATCTTCTTGGCCTCCTGGATCTCCTGCTGTGCTTTCTCGGCTTCGGCCTTGGCGTCTTTTAAACTCATAAGGGCCTTCACAAGCTCGGCCTCTTTCGCCTTTAGATCATGCTCCACGGACTCGCATTTCTTGCCGAGGTCCTGGAGCTCTTGATGTACCTCACCCACCCTAGCACTTTGCTTCTCGCGCTCCTTCAACTTCGAGGCCGCCCTGTCTTTGTCCTCGGACAGTGCCTTCTTCAGGGACGCCACTTTGGCGGTGTCCCTATTACACGGTCACGACACTTAGGTGTTAGACCCACCAATTTTGCTTATCCTTAAATGCATAAGAGTGGGAATTACTTACCCTTGTTCTCTTTGAGCTGCCTCTTCGCGAGGTCGAGCTCTCCCTGCGCCTGCTCTAGGTCCCGCTTCAGATCAGCAACCTCGGCAGTACGGGCAGCAGCAACAAGCAGCACAACCTTCTTATTCACAATAATACTTATGATTAGACTCCTGCGGATTATAATTGACCCTCTGCTCAACTTTTCTTTCCGAACGCCAAACAGAGTATCAGGGGCTACTACCTATCAGGTGGTAATTTTCCACTTATTTATTACTTACCTCGAAGCCTATTAGGAGGCTGGTGCAAGCTTCGGTTAGTCCGCTCTTGGCGGACGAAACCTTCTGAATCACCGTACTCATAAGAGTACGGTGCCCCTCATCCAGGGAAGCGCCGCAAAGTGCTTCCAGCAGATCGCCCAACGCCTCATGCGCAACGGAAGTCCGCGACATAGACGGCTCGCCCTCCCTAGCGAGGGGTCGCCCGCCTGAGTCTGGAACCATCGAAGGTTCTGGAATTGTGTTCGGCTGAGAGCTTGGCTGGCCATGGCTCTCATCGACACGATCTGCGGGGATCCTGAACCCCGCGTGTCCGACGTCTGGGACCCCGCCTCGGGGCATCTCCAGAGTCACCTTCCCCCGCTCTGGGAGCCTTCGGGACAACACCTCCGTGTCATCCGCGTGTTGGGGAGTAGTGGTTGTGGGAAGCGAATTGATCTCCGAATCACTCAGGGACCCGGAGGAAGACGCTTCGGGTAGATCCCTGGCCGGACTGCACATATATTCGGCATTATAAAACACAAAAACTATGAAGTGAAATCATGATAGAATGTGGACACTTACGATCGCACTAGGGGCTTCCCCCTGGGCAGCCACCCCTCCTCGCTATGAGCGGCCGTGGCGGAATAGTCCGGAAGGGGCACCTTCCCCTTCTTGGACGCCCCTGCCTCCCCCTCCGGGGCAGCTTTTCTTTTCTTCCCCTCCCTAGTGCGGGGAGGTGGAATTTCTTCTTGATTCCCCCCGCCTCCGCGGGAGGAATCTGTCTCATCGTCATCCGACGACAGGGGTATGACGGCCTTGCACCGGGGGCCTTTTCTGGCCCCCTGGCCCGCCTCCCCGGACCCTTCATCCTTTCCGGATGGGGCATCTTCTTATTCTTCCTCCTCCCCTTCGCTCCTCCGCCTCGTCGTCCTCGGACGAGGCTTCCGGCACAACCTTACGCCGAAGACCCTTTCGGATCCCCGGGGCCTTCTTCTCGGCCTTCTTCTCCGGCACCTTGTATGGCGCCGGGACCAGCATCTCCGTCAGGAGAGCATCTGCTGGGCCTTCTGGCAGTGGAGCCGGGCAGTAAACCTGCTCCGCTGTCTCCACATAATCCTGAAGCAAATATGCATAACTACTTAAGGCACTCCCATGAATATATTGGGGAGAACTAGGTTGGGTGTCAGTCTGAGAACTCATCGGCCTGGGAGCCCGCGTGGCGTGAAGCCCGCGGTCCTCGGATGTGGGAGGAGGCACTTCGGAGGCCTTGAACAACACCTTCCATGCGCCTTTGTGCATCATGTCGTAGAGCCTCTGGAGCGTCTGGTGCTCGGTTGGGACGAAGTCCCACAGATTGACTGCCCGCCTCTGGCAGGGCAGGATCCGGTGAACGAGCATGACCTGGATCACGTTGACAAGCTTGATGTTATTGTCCTTCATGCTTTTGACGCTTGTTTCGAGTCTGGCCAGCTCCGTGGAATCGCCCCAGGACAGGCCCTTCTTCTCCCAGGAGGTGAGCCGCATGGGGGCTCCGGATCGGAACTCGGGGGCCACTACCCAGTCGGCGCCACGCGGCTCGGTGATGTAGAACCACCCCGATTGCCATCCTTTTACGGTCTCCACAAAGGAGCCGTCGAGCCATGTGACATTGGGCATTCTGCCCACCATGGCCCCTCCGCACTCCGGCTGTTGGCCGCTTACCACCTTTGGCTTCACGCAGAAAGTTTGCAGCCATAGGCCGAAGTGAGGCCGGATGCAGAGGAAGGCCTCGCACATGACGATGAACGCCAAGATGTTGTGGACGAAATTCGGGGCTAGATCATGGAAATCTAGCCCGTAGTAGAACATAAGCCCGCGGACGAAGGGATGGAGTGGAAATCCCAGTCCACGGACGAAGTGGGTGACAAATACGACCCTCTCGTGGGGTCCTGGGGTTGGAATGACCTGCCCGGCATCTGGTAGACGGTGCGCTATGTCCGCGGCCAAGTATCCGGCCGCCCGAAGATTTGTGATGTGCTTCTCCTTGACGGTGGAAGCCACCCACTTGCCTCCTGCTCCGGACATGTTTAGCTGTGCGGGGAAGACTTGGGCTTGGGCGCTGGAGCTCGAGGGGGCAAGAGTGGGCAAAGGAGGAAGAAGGCGTGGGTGAAAATGGGGGAATATTATCCCTTTATAGAGGCACCAAAAGCGGTGCGCCTCCCCACTTGCCCGTTGGGAATCGCTTGTTCCCCAAGCGCCACGATTAATGGCGTGGTGAGAATACCCATGCCCGTATTGATGAGAATCCCGTAATAAGGGGACATGATCTCTGCTTTGACAAGACGTGTCACAGAAACCGCCTCGTAATATGCGTTGTAGCTGGTTGTGTGGAAACAGTTCGAATGATGGATCCGATCATAATAACGTATCACGTCATCATAAAAAGTTGTCAGCAGATTGAAATATCGTTCTCTCTATGGTGGTATGCGAAGATCATTTTTCAGATCCGAACACGATTTGAGTGTTCGATAATTGCTTTGGAGTATTCGGTGAAGGAACCCGCCTTGAAATGCCGAAGACAATACTGCACGCCGGACTCATCGTCATTGAAGCCTAGTTCAGGGGCTACTGAGGGAGTCCTGGATAAGGGGGTATCCGGACAGCCGGACTGTGTACAATGCCCGGACTATTGAAGCGTGAAGATACAATACTCAAGACTTCGTCCCGTGTCCGGATGGGACTTTCCTTGGCGTGGAAGGCAAGCTTGGCGATCCGGATATTATATTTCCTTCCTTGTAACCGACTCCATGTAAACCCTAGCCCTCTCCGGTGTCTATATAAACCGGAGAGGTTGGTCCTTAGAAGGCCGATCACAATTACAATCATACCATCATAGGCTAGCTCCTAGGGTTTAGCCTCTACGATCTCGTGGTAGATCTACTCTTGTACTACCCATATCATCAATATTAATCAAGCAGGAAGTAGGGTTTTACCTCCATCGAGAGGGCCCGAACCTGGGTAAACATCTGTGTCCCTTACTTCTTGTTACCATCAGCCTTGACGCACAGATCGGGACCCCCTACCCGAGATCCGCTGGTTTTGACACCGACAAGCACCTCAGTAGAGAAAGCCGAAAACTGACTGTCATGATACGGTGAGAGCTGGTCAGCTGTTCGAGAGGTTGTAAAATCCTTAAGGATTTATTCCGCATAATGCCATAAACAAATGCAGAGTGCGACGGATTGGTCTTCTGATTAGGCGCTTTTAGAGCCCCTCGTACGGTCTTCCGAACACCAGGGGCTGCGCCTACCATACTCGAGTTCCTATGGCTAAGTGAGAGTGATAAAGCCCTATAGTCTGATTGCCTGGTTCACTGTGATGAACACCTCCTTCAACGACCCAAAAATGGGATAAAGAGTGTTCAGGTATGACCCGAACACCCCCGTACTTTCTACGTGGGGGCAGAAGCCGACGCCTGGCCAACTCTCAAGATTCATATATATCACACGGCCGCACAGGAAGAAAAAACTTTCATATAATAGGCAATCAATAATAACAGCGCCAGTGTTCCGCATTACAAAGGACAACATGACTATCTTTCGGGAAATATAATGTCTTTGGTACATTGCTCCGCCACAAGGCGGGCTCCTTTCAGGACACCATCATAATATAATTTGGGCTTGCGGTGCTCCTTACCCTTTGGTGGTCCCTCAGTCATCAGCTTTTCAGCATCAAGCTTCCCCCATGGCACTTTTGCATGGGCAAATGCCATGCATGCACCTTCTATACAGACCGACCGCTTAATGACTTCGAGCCGAGGGCAAGCACCAACAATCCACTTCACGAGCCCGAAGTAACTGCTTGGAATTGGCTCAGCAGGCCACAGCCGGACAACTACGTCCTTCATGGCTAGTTCGGCCACCTGGTGCAGTTCAATCAGCTGCTTTAGCTGATCGACAAAGGGCACCGGATAATTCAGCGCCAAATACTGTGACCAGAAATGCTTTTCCACACACTTCTTCTCCTCGGCCCGGTAGAATTGAGCAGCATCAGATATGTTGCGTGGCAGGTCCAGAAATGCCCCTGGAGAAACAAGAATTCAATTTGTCACTTTGAATGTCTCCTGTTACTATATAAAAATCGCTTTGAGTAAAAAAAGCCTTACCAGCCGCAATCCTCCTCGCCTCTTGAATGTCCTCCAGAGCACCTCGGGCTTCCTCCCGAACATCATTTGCGGCTTGGAGAGCTTGGGCGAGCTCGGATTCTTTCCCCGCTAGACTCTGCTAGAAGGTCTCTCTTTTCTTCACGACCTCCTGGAGCTCTCGTTCAGCTTCAATGACCCTGGCCTCGTGCTTCTCGCGAAGAGCCTGCTCCGCGGCGGCCTTCTTGTCGGCTTCGGCCACGGCCTTCTTTAGCGCCTCGATTTCAGCATTTGCTCCTAGAGCACACAATACAAATAATTTTATCAGGCACAACTACTCATTTGTGCTTAACTTATCAAAGGTTTCGACATACCTTGCTTGTCCTCCAACTACTTCTTCACTCGGCCAAGTTCTTCTTCGGCCCGCTCCAGACTCTGCTTTAGTCCGGACACTTCCGCAGTATGAGAGGCGGTCGTCGCTACAGACGCATGTTTTCAAACAAAGAGATATATGTCATTAACTAAGTCTCCTGCGAAGCGGAAATTTGATCCCCTGTCCGGTTCTCTCTTTCACCGGACAGTGCATCGGGGGCTACTGTTCATACTATGATAATCTTCAAAGGTTCCTAAAACATACCTGTCAGTGTCAAAACCGGCGGATCTCGGGTAGGGGGTCCCGCTCTGTGCATCTAGGCTGATGGTAACAGGAAGCAAGGGACACAATGTTTACCCAGGTTCGGGCCCTCTCGATGGAGGTAATACCCTACTTCCTGCTTTATTAATATTGAAGATATGGGTAGTACAAGAGTAGATCTACCACGAGATCGTAGAGGCTAAACCCTAAAAGCTAGCCTATGATGGTATGATTGTAATTGTGGTCGGCCTTCTAAGGACCAACCTCTCCGGTTTATATAGACACCGGAGAGGGCTAGGGCTTACATGGAGTCGGTTACAAGGAAGAAAATATAATATCCGGATCGCCAAGCTTGCCTTCCACGCCAAGGAGAGTTCCATCCGGACACGGGCCGAAGTCTTGAGTCTTGTATCTTCACGCTTCAATAGTCTGGACGATGTATACAGTCCGGCTGTCCAGATACCCCCTTATCCAGGACTCCCTCAATACCTCACAGCCTTTTATAAGGCTAATGCAGGATTCATTCAGTCTGCTCCCAACGGACCTAATCTTTTCAATCACCACACCCATAAGGGCGCGATGTTCATCGACGATGGACGCACTCCTCAGCGCTGTTGATAGGCCGCCCTGCATCTCTGCTTGGACAGAGGTTGCTGGCGGAGCAGGATCGCCTCCTTCTGTCAAGGGGGGCTGCCTGCCTGATCCTGGAGCTTCAATGGTCTCTAGGACCGTGTACGGCTGCGGGCCGAATCTAAGATCGCCCCCGCCATCGACGTTCATGGGAACCGTAGCTCCCGTGTATCCGGCCCCAGAGGTGTGCCCTCCCTGGTCTGGGTCCTGCTGAGACGACACCTCGGTGTCATGCCCAGGCTTCAGGAAAGGGGCCTCCGAAGGCGTCTCGCTCTCCAGGGCATCTGAGCTCAGCGAATCCTCCAATGAGGACTGTTCGGTGCGAGACCTCGCCGGGCTGCACAAAGTATGGTGCAAGTTAAAATATTACACCTTAGTAATCCTGGGCGCGTAGACGTGTTCGGATTTTGTGTACTCACGATTTTACCAGGGGCTGGGCCCTGGGATCCCACTCCGGGCTGTTATTGGTAGCCGTGGTGGACGCCTCTAGAAGGGGATTTTTTCCCTCTTCGGCGATTCGGCCTCCAAGGATGAGGAGGCCGTTCTTTTCTTTCCTCCCCCCATGGAGGACTCGTCTTCTTCCTCCTTCTCTTCATCTTCGGAGGAAGGATGGGCGTTGGAGTCTTTGGATTTTGTGTCCGAAGTACCGCGGCGACGGAGGCCGCTCCGGGTCTCCTTGGCCTCCTTGAAGGCCTCTTTCTTCGGCGCCTTGTAAGGCGTTGGGACCAGCATCCTCGTCAGAAGAGGTCCGGCTGGTTCCTCCGGCAGCGGGGCCGGGCAATGTATCCCCCCCGCCTTCTTCATCCATTCCTGGGATAATTGCGGAAAGCATGATAAAGTGTCTCCCTCAGAATATGCCAGCTAAACATGGATAGACATAACATAGCGATAACTTACCGGACTTGCGGAGCGGGACAGTTGATACCCACGGTCCTCGGCGGAGTCCGGCCATGGTTTGCCGGACTTGAGGAGCACCTTCCAGATATCCTTGTGTGAGGAGCCGTAGAGCTCCCGGAGGGTCTGGTGCTCGGTCGGGTCGTATTCCCACAAATTACAGGCCCAGTGCTAGCAAGGAAGAACCAGGCGAACTAACATCACCTGGACTACATTGACGAGTTTGATATCCTTGTCTACCACGCCCTTGATGCGTGTTTGGAGCACCTACAGCTCATCGGATGAGGACCAGTTCAGGCCCTTCTTGGGCCAGGACGTGAGCCGCAGGGGGGCTCCGAATCTGAATTCGGGAGCAGCGGCCCACTTTTGGCCGCGCGGCTCAGTGATGTAGAACCACTGCTGCTGCCACTCCTTGACGGAATCATTGAAGGTGCCTGTCGGCCATGTGACCTTGGGCATCTTGCTCACCATGGAGCCTCCGCACTCAGCGTGCTCGCCGTTCACCACCTTGGGCTTCACATTGAAGATCTTTAGCCATAAGCCGAAGTGTGGTGAAATACGGAGAAAAGCATCACACACGACGATAAACATCGAGATGTTAAGGAAAGAATTAGGGGACAAATCATGAAAATCAATCCCGTAATAATACATGATGCCACGAACAAATGGGTGAAGGGGAAACCCGAGCCCACGGACGAAATGAGGAAGAAACACGGCCCTCTCGTGAGGCTCTGGATTAGGGACGATCTATCCCGCCGTCGGGAGACGGTTCCGATTTTCTTGGCCAGGTACCCGGCCTCTCGAAGCTTTTTGATATCCTTCTCCTGGACGATAGAGGCCATCCATTTGCCTCCTGCTCCAGATCCGGACATCTTCGGAGAACCTCTTTTTGGTGGAGAAGAGAAGCGCTTGGGCGCTAGGGCTCGAGCGAAGGGGAATGGACGAGTGGAAGGAAAAGGCATGGGTAAAAAAGAAGAGGCCTTATATCTTTATAGAGGCCATAAAACCTTTTGCGCCTCCCTACTTTCCTGATGGAACCTGATCGTTCCCCACTCGCCGCTATTGGCGGTACAGTTGGGCTACCCGCACCCGTATTGATGAAAGTCCCGTGATAAGGGGGACACGATCTCTGCTTCGACAAGACGTGCCCAGGAAACCGCCTCGCTATATGCGCAGTAGCTGGTTGGGAAAACGGTTCGAATAATGACCCGGCCATGGTGTGATGTCACGTTATCTAAAGTTGTCAGCAGGTTATATTTGTGGGGTATTGTTCTCCCTGCGGTTGTATGTGAAAATCGTCTTGCAGAGCCGGACACGATTTAAGTGTTCGAAGATTTGCTTTGGAGTATTCGGAGATGGAACCCGCCTTGCAATGCCGAAGACATTCTGCGCGCCAGACTCATCGTCATTGAAGCCTAGTTCAGGGGCTACTGAGGGAATCCTGGATAAGGGGGTATCCGGACAGCCGGATATATACTTCGGCCGGACTGTTGGACCGTGAAGATAAAAGACTCAAGACTTCGCCCCGTGTCTGGATGGGACTCTCCTTTGCGTGGAAGACAAGCTTGGCGATCCGGATGTTAGATCTACTTCTTTGTAACCGACTCTGTATAACCCTAGCCTCCTCCGGTGTCTATATAAACCGGAGAGTTTAGTCCATAGGACAAGGACAATCATAATCATAGGGTAGCTTCTTGGGTTTAGCCTCTACGATCTCGTGGTAGATCAACTCTTGTAATACTCATATCATCAAGATCAATCAAGCAGGAAGTAGGGTATTACCTCCATCAAGAGGGCCCGAACCTGGGTAAAACATCGTGTCCCCTGCCTCCTGTTACCATTAACCTTAGACACACAGTACGGGACCCCCTACCCGAGATCCGCCGGTTTTGACACCGACAGGCGGCAGCCCTAGATGGGATAGAGGGGGCCGGCCAAGAGGGGGAGAGAGGGGGGCGCCCTAGGGTGGGCTTTAGGCCCATCTGCGCCTAGGGTTTCATCTCTCTCCTCTTTGTCGCGCCTTGGGCATTGGTGGGAGGTGCACCAGCCCACTCAGGGGCTGGTTCCGTCCCACTCTTGGCCCATGCAAGCCTCCGGGACTGGTGGACCCTCCCGGTGGACCCCCGGAACCCTTCCGGTGGTCCCCTTACATTCACTACAAAAAATACACTTCCGTGATGATACGTGTTTGTCACAGTAGGTCGCGTTTTTTGTCATGCATGTACATCCATGACAAATTTATGACAGAATCAAGATAGTCATACATGTGCTGTCGTAGAAGTGTTCCATGACATTACCAAAATTATCATCACGGAAGTGTCCACTTCCATGACGATAAATCACGCGTCACAGAACTGCCTTCGTCAAGGGTGACCGACACATGGCATCCACCATAACGGAACGCCGTTAAGCTATCGGGTCGGGTTTTGGATCCGATAACCCGTAAACAGCCCCGACCAATGGGGATTTTCCACGTGTAAAATCATCATTGGCTGGAGCAAACACGTGTCGGCTCACCGTTGGGACAGATGTCATCCGCTCATTGGACCGAAGGCGCCTATGATACGGCGACACTGTTGGAAATATGCCCTAGAGGCAATAATAAAAGTGTTATTATTATATTTCCTTGTTCATGATAATTGTCTTTTATTCATGCTATAACTGTATTATCCGGAAATCGTAATACACGTGTGAATACATAGACCACAATATGTCCCTAGTGAGCCTCTAGTTGACTAGCTCGTTGTGATCAACAGATAGTCATGGTTTCCTGGCTATGGACATTGGATGTCGTTGATAACGGGATCACATCATTAGGAGAATGATGTGATGGACAAGACCCAATCCTAAGCTTAGCACAAAGATCGTGTAGTTCATTTGCTAGAGCTTTGCCAATGTCAAGTATCTCTTCCTTTGACCATGAGATCGTGTAACTCCTGGATACCGTAGGAGTGCCTTGGGTGTATCAAACGTCACAACGTAACTGGGTGACTATAAAGGTGCACTACAGGTATCTCCGAAAGTATCTATTGTTTTATGCGGATCGAGACTGGGATTTGTCACTCCGTGTAAACGGAGAGGTATCTCTGGGCCCACTCGGTAGGACATCATCATATGCGCAATGTGACCAAGGAGTTGATCACGGGGTGATGTGTTACGGAACGAGTAAAGTGACTTGCCGGTGACGAGATTGAACAAGGTATCGGTATACCGACGATCGAATCTCGGGCAAGTAACATACCGATAGACAAAGGGAATTGAATACGGGATTGATTAAGTCCTTGACATCGTGGTTCATCCGATGAGATCATCGTGGAACATGTGGGAGCCAACATGGGTATCCAGATCCCGCTGTTGGTTATTGACTGGAGAACGTCTCGGTCATGTCTGCATGTCTCCCGAACCCGTAGGGTCTACACACTTAAGGTTCGATGACGCTAGGGTTATAAAGGAAGCTTGTATGTGGTTACCGAATGTTGTTCGGAGTCCCGGATGAGATCCCGGACGTCACGAGGAGTTCCGGAATGGTCCGGAGGTAAAGATTTATATATAGGAAGTCCTGTTTCGGCCATCGGGACAAGTTTCGGGGTCATTGGTATTGTACCGGGACCACCGGAAGGGTCCCGGGGGCCCACCGGGTGGGGCCACCTGCCCCGGGGGGCCACATGGGCTGTAGGGGGTGCGCCTTGGCCTACATGGGCCAAGGGCACCAGCCCCAAGAGGCCCATGCGCCTAGGGAACCCTAGAGGGAAGAGTCCTCAAGGGGGAAGGCACCTCCGAGGTGCCTTGGGGAGGATGGACTCCTCCCCCCCTCTTGGCCGCCGCACCAGATGCCATCTGGAGGCTGGCCGCCGCCCCTTTGGGGTGGGAAACCCTAAAGGGGGCGCAGCCCTCCCCTTCCCCTATATATATGAGGCCTAGGGGCTGCCCATAACACGCGATTTGATCTCTCGTTGGTGCAGCCCTGCCCCTCTCCCTCCTCCTCCTCTCCCATGGTGCTTGGCGAAGCCCTGCTGGATTGCCACGCTCCTCCACCACCACCACGCCGTTGTGCTGCTGCTGGATGGAGTCTTCCTCAACCTCTCCCTCTCTCCTTGCTGGATCAAGGCGTGGGAGACGTCACCGGGCTGTACGTGTGTTGAACGCGGAGGTGTCGTGCGTTCGGCACTTGATCATCGGTGATCTGAATCACGACGAGTACGACTCCATCAACCCCGTTCACTTGAACGCTTCCGCTTAGCGATCTACAAGGGTATGTAGATGCACTCTCCTTCTACTCGTTGCTGGTCTCTCCATAGATAGATCTTGGTGATTCGTAGGAAAATTTTGAATTTCTGCTACGTTCCCCAACAGTGGCATCATGAGCTAGGTCTATTGCGTAGATTCTTTGCACGAGTAGAACACAAAGTAGTTGTGGGCGTTGATGTTGTTCAATATGCTTACCGTTACTAGTCCAATCTTGTTTCGACGGTATTGTGGGATGAAGCGGCCCGGACCGACCTTACACGTACTCTTACGTGAGACAAGTTCCACCGATTGACATGCACTTGGTGCATAAGGTGGCTAGCGGGTGCCAGTCTCTCCCACTTTAGTCGGAACGGATTCGATGAAAAGGGTCCTTATGAAGGGTAAATAGCAATTGGCATATCACGTTGTGGTCTTGCGTAGGTAAGAAACGTTCTTGCTAGAAACCCATAGCAGCCACGTAAAACATGCAACAACAATTAGAGGACGTCTAACTTGTTTTTGCAGGGTATGCTATGTGATGTGATATGGCCAAAAGGATGTGATGAATGATATATGTGATGTATGAGATTGATCATATTCTTGTAATAGGATTCACGACTTGCATGTCAATGAGTATGACAACCGGCAGGAGCCATAGGAGTTGTCTTTATTTTTTGTATGACCTGCGTGTCATTGAAGAACGCCATGTAACTTACTTTACTTTATTGCTAAACGCGTTAGCCATAGAAGTAGAAGTAGTCGTTGGCGTGACAACTTCATGAAGACACGATGATGGAGATCATGATGATGGAGATCATGGTGTCAAGCCGGTGACGATGATGATCATGGAGCCCCGAAGATGAAGATCAAAAGGAGCAAAATGATATTGGCCATATCATGTCACTATTTGATTGCATGTGATGTTTATCATGTTTATGCATCTTGTTTGCTTAGAACGACGGTAGTAAATAAGATGATCCCTTACAAAATTTCAAGAAGTGTTCTCCCCTAACTGTGCACCGTTGCTACAGTTCGTCGCTTCTAAGCACCACGTGATGATCGGGTGTGATGGATTCTTACGTTCACATACAACGGGTGTAAGACAGTTTTACACAGCGAAAACACTTAGGGTTAACTTGACGAGCCTAGCATGTGCAGACATGGCCTCGGAACACGGAGACCGAAAGGTCGAGCATGAGTCGTATGGTAGATACGATCAACATGAAGATGTTCACCGACATAAACTAGTCCGTCTCACGTGATGATCGGACACGGCCTAGTTGACTCGGATCATGTGATCACTTAGATGACCAGAGGGATGTCTATCTGAGTGGGAGTTCATAAGATGAACTTAATTATCTTGAACATAGTCAAAAGACCTTTTGCAAATTATGTCGTAGCTCGCGCTTTAGTTCTACTGTTTTAGATATGTTCCTAGAGAAAATATAGTTGAAAGTTGAAAGTAGCAATTATGCAGACAGTAGATAGCTTATGTCCTTAATGCACCGCTTAGTGTGCTGAACCCCAACGTCGTTTGTCGATGTTGCGAACATCGGACATACACGTTTTGATAACTACGTGATAGTTCAATTAAATGGTTTAAGTAGAGGCACCAAAGACGTTTTCGAAACGTCGCGGAACATATGAGATGTTTCGAGGGCTGAAATTGGGATTTCAGGCTCGTGTCCACGTCAAGAGGTATAAGACCTCCGACGATTTTCTTAGCCTGCAAACTAAGGGAGAAAAGCTCAATCGTTGAGCTTGTGCTCAGATTGTCTGAGCACAACAATCACTTGAATCGAGTGGGAGTTGATCCTCCGGATGAGATAGTGATGTTTCCCCAAAGTCATTGCCACCGAGCTGCTAGAGCTTCGTGATGAACTATAACATATCAGGGATAAATAAGATGATCCTTGAGGTATTCACGATGTTTGACACCGCGAAAGTAGAAATCAAGAAGGAGCATCAATTGTTGATGGTTGGTGAAACCACTAGTTTCAAGAAGGGCAAGGGCAAAGAAGGGATACTTCATGAAACGGCAAATCAGCTGCTGCTCAAGTGAAGAAACCCAAGGTTGAACCCAAACCCGAGACTAAGTGCTTCTGTAATAAAGGGAACAGCCACTGGAGCAGAATTACCCTAGATACTTGGTAGATGAGAAGGCTGGCAAGGTCGATAGAAGTATATTGGATATACATTATGTTAATGTGTACTTTACTAGTACTCCTAGTAGCACCAGGGTATTAGATACCGGTTCGGTTGCTAAGTGTTAGTAACTCGAAATAAAAGGCTACGGAATAAACGGAGACTAGCTAAAGGAGAGCTGACGATATGTGTTGGAAGTGTTTCCAAGTTTGATATGATCAAGCATCGCACGCTCCCTCTACCACCGAGATTGGTGTTTGCGTTGAGCATAGACATGATTGGATTATGTCTATCGCAATACGGTTATTCATTTAAGGAGAATAATGGTTACTCTATTTATTTGAATAATACCTTCGATGGTCTTGCACCTAAATAAATGGTTTATTGAATCTCGATCGTAGTGATACACATTT
The DNA here is from genome assembly GCF_002162155.2 of Triticum dicoccoides. Taxonomy (NCBI): domain Eukaryota; kingdom Viridiplantae; phylum Streptophyta; class Magnoliopsida; order Poales; family Poaceae; genus Triticum; species Triticum dicoccoides. The sequence continues at coordinate 296,421,688 of NC_041389.1, forward strand.
TCATGCCAAAAGATATAAGATAGTAATGATAGTACCACTTACTTGTGGCACTGCCATGTAAGTCATAATGGTATAAAACGCATGAAGAAGCTCCATGTTGATGGATCTTTGGACTCACTCATTTTTGAAAAGTTTGAGACATGCGAACCATGTCTATTGGTATATATGCATGAAGAAGCTCCATGCAAATGGACCGTTCGGACTCACTTGATTTTGAATCACTTGAGATATGCAAATCATACCACATAGGCAAGATGACTGAAAAGCCTCGGTTTCAATAAGATGGAACAAGATGGCAACTTGTTGGAAGTAACACATTTTGATGTGTGCAGTCCAATAAGTGCTGAGGCATGCAGTGAATATCGTTATGCTCTTACTTCATAGATGATTCGAGTAGATGTTGAGAATATTTACTTGATGAAACACAAGTCTGAATTATTGAATGGTTCAAGTAATTTCAGAGTGAAGTAAAAGATCATTGTGACAAGAGGATAAAATGTCTATGATATGATCATAGAGATGAATATCTGAGTTACGAGTTTTGGCACACAATTAAGACATTGTGGAAATTGTTTCGCAATTAAGACCGCCTGGAACACCATAATGTGATGGTGTGTCCGAACATCATAGTTGCACCCTATTGGATATGGTGCGTACCATGATGTCTCTTATCGAATTACCACTATCGTTTGTGGGTTAGGCATTAGAGACAACCACATTCACTTTAAATAGGGCACCACGTAATTCCGTTGAGACGACACCGTTTGGAGAAACCTAAGTTGTCATTTCTTAAAGGTTTGGGGCTGTGACGCTTATGTGAAAAAGTTTCAGGATTAAGCTCGAACCCAAAGCGGATAAAATGCATCTTCATAAGAAACCCAAAACAGTTGGGTATACCTCCTAATTCAGATCCGAAAGCAATATGGATTGTTTCTTGAATCGGGTCCTTTCTCGAGGAAAGGTTTCTCTCGAAAGAGTTGAGTGGGAGGATGGTGGAGACTTGATGAGGTTATTGAACCGTCTCTTCAACTAGTGTGTGGCAGGGCACAGGAAGTTGTTCCTGTGGCACCTACACCAATTGAAGTGGAAGCTTATGATAGTGATCATGAAGCTTCGGATCAAGTCACTACCGAACCTCGTAGGACGACAAGGACACGTACTACTTCGGAGTGGTAAGGTGATCCTGTCTTGAAGGTCATGTTGCTGGACAACAATGAACCTACGAGCTATGGAGAAGCGATGGTGGGCCCAAATTCCGACAAATGGTTAGGAGCCATGAAATCCGAGATAGGATCCATATATCAGAACAAAGCATGGACTTTGGTGGACTTGCCCGATGATCGGCAAGCCATTGAGATAAATGGATTTTAAGAAGAAGACGGACGTGGATGGAAATGTCACCGTCCATGAAGCTCGACTTGTGGCGAAAAGTTTTTCACAAGTTCAAGGAGTTGACTATGATGAGATTTTCTCATCCGTAGCGATGCTTAAAGTCCGTCGGATTCATGTTAGCATTAGCTGTATTTATGAAATCTGGCAGATGGATATCAAAACGAGTTTCCTTACCAGTTTTCGTGAGGAAAGGTTGTATGTAATACAATCAGAAAGTTTTTGTCGATCCTAAGGATGCTAAAAGGTATGCTAGCTCCAGCGATCCTTCTAAGGACTGGAGTGAGCATCTCGGAGTTGGAATGTATGCTTTGATGATGATCAAAGATTTTGGGTTTGTACAAAGTTTATGAGAAACTTGTATTTCCAAAGAAGTGAGTGGGAGCACTATAGAATTTCTGATGAGTATATGTTGTTGACATATTAATGATCAGAAATGACGTAGAATTTCTGGAAAGCATATAGGGTTATTTTGAAAGTGTTTTTCAATGGAAAGCCTGGATTAAGCTACTTGAACATTGAGCATCAAGATCTATAAGGATAGATCAAAATGCTTAATAATACTTTCAAATGAGCACATACCTTGACATGATCTTGAAGGTGTTCAAGATGGATCAGTCAAAGAAGAAGTTCTTGCCAGAGTTGTAAGGTACGAAGTTAAGACTTAAATCTCGACCTCGGCAGAAAAGAGAGAAAGGACGAAGGTCGTCCCCTATGCTTAAGACGTAGGCTCTTCAGTATGCTATGCTGTGTACCGCACCTGAAGTGTGCCTTGCCATGAGTTAGTCAAGGGGTACAAGAGTGATCCAAGAATGACTCACAGGACAGCGGTCAAAGTTATCCTTAGTAACTAGTGGACTAAGGAATTTTCTCGATTATGGAGGTGGTAAAAGAGTTCGTCGTAAAGGTTACGTCGATGCAAGCTTAACACCTATCCGGATAGCTCTGAGTAGAGAGACCGGATACATATAATGGAGCAATAATTTAGAATAGCTCCAAGTAGAACAGTTATTTGGAATAGCTCCAAATAGAGCGTGGTAGCTGCATCTAGGAGATGACATAGAGATTTGCAAAGCACACACGGATCTGAAAGGTTCAGACCCGTTGACTAAAACCTCTCTCACAAGCAACATGATCAAACCCTAGACTCTTTGGGTGTTGGTCACATGGTGATGTGACCTGTCAGTGTTAATCACATGGTGATGTGAACTAGATTATTGACTCTAGTGCAAGTGGGAGACTGTTGGAAATATGCCCTAGAGGCAATAATAAAAGTATTATTATTATATTTCCTTGTTCATGATAATTGTCTTTTATTCATGCTATAACTGTATTATCCGGAAATCGTAATACACGTGTGAATACATAGACCACAATATGTCCCTAGTGAGCCTCTAGTTGACTAGCTCGTTGTGATCAACAGATAGTCATGGTTTCCTGGCTATGGACATTGGATGTCGTTGATAACGGGATCACATCATTAGGAGAATGATGTGATGGACAAGACCCAATCCTAAGCTTAGCACAAAGATCGTGTAGTTCATTTGCTAGAGCTTTGCCAATGTCAAGTATCTCTTCCTTTGACCATGAGATCGTGTAACTCCTGGATACCGTAGGAGTGCCTTGGGTGTATCAAACGTCACAACGTAACTGGGTGACTATAAAGGTGCACTACAGGTATCTCCGAAAGTATCTATTGTTTTATGCGGATCGAGACTGGGATTTGTCACTCCGTGTAAACGGAGAGGTATCTCTGGGCCCACTCGGTAGGACATCATCATATGCGCAATGTGACCAAGGAGTTGATCACGGGGTGATGTGTTACGGAACGAGTAAAGTGACTTGCCGGTAACGAGATTGAACAAGGTATCGGTATACCGACGATCGAATCTCGGGCAAGTAACATACCGATAGACAAAGGGAATTGAATACGGGATTGATTAAGTCCTTGACATCGTGGTTCATCCGATGAGATCATCGTGGAACATGTGGGAGCCAACATGGGTATCCAGATCTCGCTGTTGGTTATTGACTGGAGAACGTCTCGGTCATGTCTGCATGTCTCCCGAACCCGTAGGGTCTACACACTTAAGGTTCGATGACGCTAGGGTTATAAAGGAAGCTTGTATGTGGTTACCGAATGTTGTTCGGAGTCCCGGATGAGATCCCGGACGTCACGAGGAGTTCCGGAATGGTCCGGAGGTAAAGATTTATATATAGGAAGTCCTGTTTCGGCCATCGGGACAAGTTTCGGGGTCATCGGTATTGTACCGGGACCACCGGAAGGGTCCCGGGGGCCCACCGGGTGGGGCCACCTGCCCCGGGGGGCCACATGGGCTGTAGGGGGTGCGCCTTGGCCTACATGGGCCAAGGGCACCAGCCCCAAGAGGCCCATGCGCCTGGGGAAACCCTAAAGGAAGAGTCCCAGCAGGGGAAGGCACCTCCTAGGTGCCTTGGGGGGGAGGACTCCTCCCCTGGCCGCCGCCCCCTTGGAGATTGGATCTCCTAGGGACTGGCGCACCCCCCCTTGGGATCCCTATATATAGTGGGGTAGGAGGGCCTCCCAAATAGACCTTATGCCTTTGGTGCAGCCCCTCCCTCTCTCCCAAGTTCTTCTCCTCTCCCGTGGTGCTTGGCGAAGCCCTGCGGGATTGCCACGCTCCTCCACCACCACCACGCCGTTGTGCTGCTGCTGGATGGAGTCTTCCTCAACCTCTCCCTCTCTCCTTGCTGGATCAAGGCGTGGGAGACGTCACCGGGCTGTACGTGTGTTGAACGCGGAGGTGCCGTGCGTTCGGCACTTGATCATCGGTGATTTGAATCACGACGAGTACGACTCCTTCAACCCCGTTCACTTGAACGCTTCCGCTTAGCGATCTACAAGGGTATGTAGATGCACTCCCCTTTCTACTCGTTGCTGGTCTCTCCATAGATAGATCTTGGTGTTACGTAGGAAAATTTTTGAATTTCTGCTACGTTCCCCAACAGTGGCATCATGAGCTAGGTCTATTGCGTAGATTCTTTGCACGAGTAGAACACAAAGTAGTTGTGGGCGTTGATGTTGTTCAATATGCTTACCGTTACTAGTCCAATCTTGTTTCGACGGTATTGTGGGATGAAGCGGCCCGGACCGACCTTACACGTACTCTTACGTGAGACAGGTTCCACCGATTGACATGCACTTGGTGCATAAGGTGGCTAGCGGGTGCCAGTCTCTCCCACTTTAGTCGGAACGGATTCGATGAAAAGGGTCCTTATGAAGGGTAAATAGCAATTGGCATATCATGTTGTGGTCTTGCGTAGGTAAGAAACGTTCTTGCTAGAAACCCATAGCAGCCACGTAAAACATGCAACAACAATTAGAGGACGTCTAACTTGTTTTTGCAGGGTATGCTATGTGATGTGATATGGCCAAGAAGAATGTGATGAATGATATGTGATGTATGAGATTGATCATGTTCTTGCAATAGGATTCACGACTTGCATGTCGATGAGTATGACAACCGGCAGGAGCCATAGGAGTTGTCTTTATTTATTGTATGACCTGCGTGTCATTGAAGAACGCCATGTAAACTACTTTACTTTATTGCTAAACGCGTTAGTCATAGAAGTAGAAGTAGTCGTTGGCGTGACAACTTCATGAAGACACGATGATGGAGATCATGATGATGGAGATCATGGTGTCGTGCCGGTGACGATGATGATCATGGAGCCCCGAAGATGAAGATCAAAAGGAGAAAAATGATATTGGCCATATCATGTCACTATTTGATTGCATGTGATGTTTATCATGTTTATGCATCTTGTTTGCTTAGGACGACGGTAGTAAATAAGATGATCCCTTACAAAATTTCAAGAAGTGTTCTCCCCTAACTGTGCACCGTTGCTACGGTTCGTCGCTTCTAAGCACCATGTGATGATTGGGTGTGATGGATTCTTACGTTCACATACAACGGGTGTAAGACAGTTTTACACAGCGAAAACACTTAGGGTTAACTTGACGAGCCTAGCATGTGCAGACATGGCCTCGGAACATGGAGACCGAAAGGTCGAGCATGAGTCGTATGGTAGATACGATCAACATGAAGATGTTCACCGATGATGACTAGTCCGTCTCACGTGATGATCGGACACGGCCTAGTTGACTCGGATCATGTGATCACTTAGATGACCAGAGGGATGTCTATCTAAGTGGGAGTTCATAAGATGAACTTAATTATCCTGAAATAGTCAAAAGACCTTTTGCAAATTATGTCGTAAGCTCGCGCTTTAGTTCCACTGTTTAGATATGTTCCTAGAGAAAATATAGTTGAAAGTTGATAGTAGCGATTATGCGATCAGTAGAAAGCATATGTCCTTAATGCACCGCTCAGTGTGCTGAACCCCAACGTCGTTTGTCGATGTTGCGAACATCGGACATACACGTTTTGATAACTACGTGATAGTTCAATTAAATGGTTTAAGTAGAGGCACCAAAGACGTTTTCGAAACGTCGCGGAACATATGAGATGTTTCGAGGGCTAAAATTGGGATTTCAGGCTCGTGCCCACGTCAAGAGGTATAAGACCTCCGACGATTTTCTTAGCCTGCAAACTAAGGGAGAAAAGCTAAATCGTTGAGCTTGTGCTCAGATTGTCTGAGCACAACAATCACTTGAATCGAGTGGGAGTTGATCCTCCAGATGAGATAGTGATGTTTCCCCAAAGTCATTGCCATCAAGCTGCTAGAGCTTCGTGATTAACTATAACATATCAGGGATAGATATGATGATCCTTGAAATATTCATGATGTTTGACACCGCGAAAGTAGAAATCAAGAAGGAGCATCAATTGTTGATGGTTGGTGAAACCACTAGTTTCAAGAAGGGCAAGGGAACAAAGGGATACTTCATGAAACGGCAATTCAGCTGCTGCTCTAGTGAAGAAACCCAAGGTTGAACCCAAACCCGAGACTAAGTGCTTCTGTAATAAGGGGAACAACCACTGGAGCAGCATTACCCTAGATACTTGGTAGATGAGAAGGCTGGCAAGGTCGATAGAAGTATATTGGATATACATTATGTTAATGTGTACTTTACTAGTACTCCTAGTAGCACCAGGGTATTGGATACCGGTTCGGTTGCTAAGTGTTAGTAACTCGAAATAAAAGCTACGGAATAAAAGGAGACTAGCTAAAGGTGAGCTGACGATATATGTTGGAAGTGTTTCCAAGGTTGATATGATCAAGCATCGCACGCTCCCTCTACCACCGAGATTGGTGTTTGCGTTGAGCATAGACATGATTGGATTATGTCTATCGCAATACGGTTATTCATTTAAGGAGAATAATGGTTACTCTATTTTTGAATAATACCTTCAATGGTCTTGCACCTAAAGGAATGGTTTATTGAATCTCGGTCGTAGTGATACACATTTTCATGCCAAAAGATATAAGATAGTAATGATAGTACCACTTACTTGTGGCACTGCCATGTAAGTCATAATGGTATAAAACGCATGAAGAAGCTCCATGTTGATGGATCTTTGGACTCACTCGTTTTTGAAAAGTTTGAGACATGCGAACCATGTCTATTGGTGTATATGCATGAAGAAACTCCATGCAAATGGATCGTTCGGACTCACTTGATTTTGAATCACTTGAGATATGCAAATCATACCACATGGGCAAGATGACTGAAAAGCCTCATTTCAGTAAGATGGAAGAAGATAGCAACTTGTTGGAAGTAACACATTTTGATGTGTGCAGTAGAATGAGTGCTGAGGCATGCAGTGAATATCATTATGTTCTTACTTCACAGATGATTCGAGTAAATGTTGAGTATATTTACTTGATGAAACACAAGTCTGAATTATTGAATGGTTCAAGTAATTTCAGAGTGAAGTAGCAGATCATTGTGACAAGAGGATAAAATGTCTATGATATGATCATAGAGATGAATATCTAAGTTACGAGTTTTGGCACACAATTAAGACATTGTGGAAATTGTTTCGCAATTAATACCGCCTGGAACACCATAATGTGATGGTGTGTCCGAACATCATAGTTGCACCCTATTGGATATGGTGCGTACCATGATGTCTCTTATCGAATTACCACTATCGTTCATGGGTTAGGCATTAGAGACAACCACATTCACTTTAAATAGGGCACCACGTAATTCCGATGAGATGACACCGTATGAATTATGGTTTAGAGAAACCTAAGTTGTCGTTTCTTAAAAGTTTGTGGCTGCGACGCTTATATGAAAAAGTTTCAGGTTGATAAGCTCGAACCCAAAGCGGATAAAATGCATCTTCATAGGAAACCCAAAACAGTTGGGTATACCTCCTAATTCAGATCCGAAAGCAATATGGATTGTTTCTAGAATCGGGTCCTTTCTCGAGGAAAAGTTTCTCTCAAAAGAATTGAGTGGGAGGATGGTGGAGACTTGATGAGGTTATTGAACCGTCTCTTCAACTAGTGTGTGACAGGGCACAGGGAGTAGTTCCTGTGGCACCTACACCAATTGAAGTGGAAGCTTATGATATTGATCATGAAACTTCGGATCAAGTCACTCCCAAACCTCGTAGGATGACAAGGATGCGTACTACTTCAGAGTGGTACGTAATCCTGTCTTGAAGGTCATGTTGCTAGACAACAATGAACCTACGAGCTATGAAGAAGCGATGGTGGGCCCGGATTCCGATAAATGGCTTGAGGCCATAAAATCCGAGAGAGGATCCATGTATGAAAACAAAGTGTAGACTTTGGCAGAACGGCTCGATGGTCGTAAGGCTAATGAGTACAGATGGATTTCAAAAGGAAGACGGACAATGATGGTAAATGTCACCATTAAGAAAGCTCGACTTGTCGTTAAGATGTTTTCCGACAAGTTCAAGGAGTTGACTACGATGAGATTTTCTCACTCGTAGCGATGCTAAGAGTCTGTTGGAATTATATTAGCGATTACTGCATTATTTATGAAATCTTGCAGATAGGATGTCAAAACATTGTTTCCTCGACAATTTTAATGAGGAAAGGTTGTATGTGATACAACCGGAAGGTTTTGTCAATCCCGAAAGATGCTAATAAGTATGCAAAGCTCCAGCAATCCTTCTAAGGACTGGAGTGAGCATCTCGGAGTTGGAATGTATGCTTTGATGATGATCAAAAATTTTGGGTTTGTACAAAGTTTATGAGAAACTTGTATTTCCAAAGAAGTGAGTGGGAGCACTATAGAATTTCTGATGAGTATATGTTGTTGACATATTGTTGATCAGAAATGACGTAGAATTTCTGGAAAGCATATAGGGTTATTTTGAAAGTGTTTTTCAATGGAAAGCATGGATTAAGCTACTTGAACATTGAGCATCAAGATCTATAAGGATAGATCAAAATGCTTAATAATACTTTCAAATGAGCACATACCTTGACATGATCTTGAAGGTGTTCAAGATGGACCATTCAAAGAAGGAGTTCTTGCCTGAGTTGTAAGGTACGAAGTTAAGACTTAAAGCTCGACCACGGCAGAATAGAGAGAAAGGACGAAGGTCGTCCCCTATGCTTAAGACGTAGGCTCTTCAGTATGCTATGCTGTGTACCGCACCTGAAGTGTGCCTTGCCATGAGTCAGTCAAGGGGTACAAGAGTGATCCAAGAATGGCTCACAGGACAGCGGTCAAAGTTATCATTAGTAACTAGTGGACTAAGGAATTTTCTTGATTATGGAGGTGGTAAAAGAGTTCGTCGTAAAGGTTACGACGATGCAAGCTTGACACCTATCCGGATAGCTCTGAGTAGAGAGACCAGATACATATAATGGACCAATAATTTAGAATAGCTCCAAGTAGAACAGTTGTTTGGAATAGCTCCAAATAGAGCGTGGTAGCTGCATCTAGGAGATGACATAGAGATTTGTAAAGCACACACGGATCTGAAAGGTTCAGACCCGTTGACTAAAACCTCTCTCACAAGCAACATGATCAAACATAAAACTCATTGAGTGTTAATCACATAGTGATGTGAACTAGACTACTGACTCTAGTAAACTCTTGGGTATTAGTCACATGGCGATGTGACCTGTGAGTGTTAATCACATGGCGATGTGAACTAGATTATTGACTCTAGTGCAAGTGGGAGACTGTTGGAAATATGCCCTAGAGGCAATAATAAAAGTATTATTATTATATTTCCTTGTTCATGATAATTGTCTTTTATTCATGCTATAACTGTATTATCCGGAAATCGTAATACACGTGTGAATACATAGACCACAATATGTCCCTAGCGAGCCTCTAGTTGACTAGCTCGTTGTGATCAACAGATAGTCATGGTTTCCTGGCTATGGACATTGGATGTCGTTGATAACGGGATCACATCATTAGGAGAATGATGTGATGGACAAGACCCAATCCTAAGACTAGCACAAAAGATCGAGTAAGTTCATTTGCTAGAGCTTTGCGAATGTCAAGTATCTCTTCCTTTGACCATGAGATCGTATAACTCCTGGATACCGTAGGAGTGCTTTGGGTGTATCAAACGTCACAACGTAACTGGGTGACTATAAAGGTGCACTACAGGTATCTCCGAAAGTATCTATTGTTTTATGCGGATCGAGACTGGGATTTGTCACTCCGTGTAAACGGAGAGGTATCTCTGGGCCCACTCGGTAGGACATCATCATATGCGCAATGTGACCAAGGATTTGATCACGGGATGATGTGTTACGGAACGAGTAAAGTGACTTGCCGATAACGAGATTGAACAAGGTATTGGATACCGACGATCGAATCTCGGGCAAGTAAAATACCGCTAGACAAAGGGAATTGAATACGGGATCGATTGAGTCCTTGACATCGTGGTTCATCCGATGAGATCATCGTGGAACATGTGGGAGCCAACATGGGTATCCAGATCCCGCTGTTGGTTATTGACCGGAGAACGTCTCGGTCATGTCTGCATGTCTCCCGAACCCGTAGGGTCTACACACTTAAGGTTCGATGACGCTAGGGTTATAAAGGAAGCTTGTATGTGGTTACCGAATGTTGTTCGGAGTCCCGGATGAGATCCCGGACGTCACGAGGAGTTCCGGAATGGTCCGGAGGTAAAGATTTATATATAGGAAGTCCTGTTTCGGCCATCGGGACAAGTTTCGGGGTCATCGGTATTGTACCGGGACCACCGGAAGGGTCCCGGGGGCCCACCGGGTGGGGCCACCTGCCCCGGGGGGCCACATGGGCTGTGGGGGGTGCGCCTTGGCCTACATGGGCCAAGGGCACCAGCCCCTAGAGGCCCATGCGCCAAGATAAAGGAAAAAGGGGAGAGTCCTAAAGGGGGAAGGCACCTCCGAGGTGCCTTGGGGAGGATGGACTCCTCCCCCCTCCTTAGCCGCACCCCTTTCTTGGAGTAGGGGGCAAGGCTGCGCCTCCCCCTTCTCCCCTGCCCCTATATATAGTGGAGGGGAGGGAGGGCATCCATACCTGAGCCCTTGGCGCCTCCCTCCCTCCCGTGACACCTCCTCCTCTCCCGTAGGTGCTTGGCGAAGCCCTGCAGGATTGCCACGCTCCTCCATCACCACCACGCCGTTGTGCTGCTGCTGGATGGAGTCTTCCTCAACCTCTCCCTCTCTCCTTGCTGGATCAAGGCGTGGGAGACGTCACCGGGTTGTACGTGTGTTGAACGCGGAGGTGCCGTCCGTTCGGCACTTGATCATCGGTGATTTGAATCGCGACGAGTACGACTCCATCAACCCCGTTCACTTGAACGCTTCCGCTTAGCGATCTACAAGGGTATGTAGATGCACTCCCCTTTCTACTCGTTGCTAGTCTCTCCATAGATAGATCTTGGTGTTACGTAGGAAAATTTTTGAATTTCTGCTACGTTCCCCAACAGACACATGGCACGGCCCAACTGAGGCCCATTCCGGTGAAAAGGCCGGCCCGTTTGACTTGGTCAAAAGGTGGTGGGCCGGCCCACGGAAAGCCTGTTAACGGCTTGTTCGCTTATAGCCCATTTACAGCCCGCTAACCGAGGGCCTGTTACGCCCTATCCGAATTAGGCCTAGTAGCGTCATCTGGGCTGTCCAATATGATTCAGCCCGTTTTAACTTCCGGTCCATGTGTGACCCATGACTTCTTTCGGTCCATATGAGGACCTTTGTAACTCTTGGCCCATTGACGGCCCGTGGTGAAACTAGCCCGTAATGAACAGTGTATCACTTTATACCCATTAACGACCCGTTATTCCATTGGGCCGTTTCCAGCCCAAGTTATCTTTCGGCCTTCTCAGGGCCCATTGATTCTTGGGCTCATTTGCAGCATTCGGTTACATACGGCCCGTTACTGTCATTTTCTGCTTGTGGGCCAAATTCAGCCCGTCGTTACAGTCGGCCAGTTTGCGGACCGTTAATACATTGGGTCGTTTTCATGTAAAAAAACCGTTGGGCTGTTTTCATAGAGTTATCAAATACGGCCTATTAACGGCCCGTTATGGTCCACGAATAGTATGGCCCATGATTGGCGAAATGATGATACGCCCCGTAGAAGGCCCATGGATCCTACGGCCTGTATGAGGCCCATGGATAGTATGGCCCGTAGAAGGCCCATGGGCCCTACGGCCCGTAGAAGGTCCATTGATCCCTAAGGCCCGTATAGAAGGCCGATGGATCCTACGGCCCGTATAGAAGGCCAATGGTCCTACGCCCGAACGAAGGCCCATGGATCATACGGCCTGCAGGAGGCCCATGGTTACAACAGTCCGTGTGTTGCCATGATTATTTTGGCCTAGTTACCAAAAATAGGCTATTGTGGCCACTAGAAAAACACAGAAAAAGAACTGCAGTGACTACAAGCAAACAACTAAACAAGACAATAAGGAAATAATTAAGCAAGCAATCAAGGCTAGCCTGTTACTGCTATTACACATATTACATCTACTGGGCATCAAAGTTCGCCACCAGTTCAAATATAGGGAACAAAGCAGCATATTACATACACTTGGCCGTCAAAATTGGCCACCAGTGCAAATAAACGCGGCAGCAAAACAAGAGCATAACTGAAACAACTTCAGAAGAGCTCAAGAAACGTTATCCTGGGTATCCACCATGCTGGCAATAAGCTTAGCAAGCTGATTAGCTTTGTCCTGTTTGGCGCTAAAATCCTCCAACGCTTGCTGTTGCACCAGAAAGTATGCATCTGAATGCTCCAGGGACTTCCGCAGTCCTTCCGCTTCTTGTCGCAGCACAGCTGATCGATGTCTTTCAGCTTATAGTTGAGACTCAAGAAACCGAACTGATTCAGACAGTGAGTTTGAATAGCTTGTGCATGCGGTAGTGGCCAGTAACTCGAACACTAAACCAAGACAGGACTTTGGGGTTGTCTCGCTGTCTTCAAGATAGTCTTCCTTAGCTATTTTATCAGCTTTGTTGGAGACCAACAAGGATGTGTCACTATCCTGAACCTTATCTGCATTACTTCCTTTACCATTGCTTAATAAGGCACTCTTCCCCAATATTCTGTCAGCATTCTAAAAGAAGAAACAAGCAGACACATAACAAGTTTCGCATGTACTAGTATATGAAACTCATTTCGGTGAACCAGTTCATTAGTAAGGTGGACAGGATTAAACTACCTAGTCTTCTATTGCCAAGTACTAGTACACAATAAAAGCATCAAACAAACATATATCTATGTCCTATGGTCACTGCATTGTCTTGCCAAATCAAAATAGAGACACGGTTCAAATCATATTAGTTCAAGACAAAGCAGCAGTGAAAGAATACAAAGCGTGGGAAACTACACGGCACAACAAGATTTCAGATGGGTACCATGGGTCTACATGTACAACAACACTATTGGCTCTGTTGTGATGCTAGTAATGTGCATGATATGAAAGTCAACTGTATACACAATTGAAATTGAAATCAACAGAGCTATTGATAAGAGCAAACCTGTTAAAGAAACATGCGTGAACATACCTGTTGTGCCATTGGAGTTTCAATTGGATCCTTCAATTTAAAAATAAGTTCGTATCAGTAAATACAGTGATACAAGAGCAAAGCAAATAGCAATGGAATCTTAAATTAGAACAGTTGTTCTTCAGGTTTAGGCACTTGTTCTACATGAACAGAGTACAGTAAGACGCAAGAATAAAATACTTAATAATAGAAAATGAGCTCGTAGACCTTACCACATTCTTGGTTCGGGACCAGTACAGAACAAGGCGTTCCCAGTCATCGTCCAGTAAATGTGTCTCAGGAGAACGTAAGGGAATTTGATGAGTTTCTTTGCTGGTGAAGTACGTTTTCTTCAGGTAATTCCGATACTGCCACCAAGCATTCTTGAAGATAGCAGATGTATTAGCACAGGTTACCTCATCCTGAGTTTCCGAATCGGTCCTTCTCTATAGAGAAAAATGGGAAAATTTGGTGTATTATAACCATCATGGAGGTAGGATGTATGGGACGAAGCAAAGTAATTGCCATGAATAACATTACTTACACATAACTCCTGGACAAACACCTGCAACTGGCATTTTCCTTCATCTTCAGTATAATATTTCCAAGATGGGAAGATACTCACATACGATTTAACAACATCAAACGCGATAGATGCTAAACTACGACTGGCTGGTTGTGCTTCCTCCACAGGAATAGGCGTACTAACTGGTGGAGTTCGGGTTCGCCGTGATAGTACTGGCCCTTTGGGCACTGGAGCTGCCTTACTAACTGCTATTGTTTGGGAGCTCTGTGGTGGAGATGGTGATGTGTCAACAGGAACTGGGTTACTATCGGCTGGGGTTGGGGTTAGATTGGGTGAAGCTGGTTCTCTGTCCATCGTAGTAGGGGTACAATCTGCGAGAGTTTGGATTATGTGTGGTAGGGCTGGTTCTTGTGCATGTACAACCGGGGTGCTATCTCCACCAAGAGGTAGCACTGTTTTATTTGAAGACCGTGTTTTATTCCACTAGATACTAGCATCACCTGCTCCAATTCAAATGGCTGATAAACAGGAAACATAGTTGAATGTACACACATTGTATGGGAGACAGATGCAATAGATAGTTTGGAAAAAAGAGGGCATGAAATAGTTGACATGTATATTGTTTAACTAAAATGGATAGCATGACATAATTTCACATATATGATGTCTATCTAAACTGGATAGCATAGCATAACATAATTCAAAGATATGATGAATAACTAAACAGGATCGCATGACATAATTCACCTACATGTTATCTAAGTAATCAGGATCGCATCATTTAATTCACATATGTGATTTATATGCTAAAGAGAGGGCATTCGATATGATGTCTGAACTAAGAACATGGTGTTGAATATTGTGTATATGATGTCTAAACTATGCAATGCAATACACCGTATGCATGATATGAGCAGTATAACCGTGCCAAGTTAGAGCATACACCCCAGTGGGGGAATAGGACTGGTCATCTGTCTCTGAATCCATCTCTGAGGAGCTATCGGGGCCCAACAAGAGATCTGCTTCGACAGGTAGCACTGTCTGCTCTGAAGGCCTTGTTTTCACTCCAAATTTTTCCATCTCCCACCCAAATGGCTGATTCACAGGAAGAGTAGTTTAATGTACAAACATTGTCGACAAATGGAAATGTAATGAAGAAAAGGATGGGCAAGATATCATTCAAATATATGATGCCTGGTTAAACAGGATGGCATTGCACATTTCACATATATTATGGTTGGCTAAAAGACATGAGACTGCATAATTCCCATATATGATATAGAAACTAAACAGGTGGCATTACAGAACATGTCTAAACTAAGCAGATGACATATATGATGTCAAAAGTAGGCACTGCAAGGCAACATATGCATGATATGACTAACATCATCATGCCAAGGTAGAGCAAACACCTTGGGGGGTAAATAGGAGTGGTCAGCGGCGTCTGAATACGCCTCAGAACAAATATCTCCCTCTGGATTACAATCTGGAGAGGGGTGGGGAGGGTTTGCCATTGAACCCACCATGGAGCGATGTCTGCATGACATTGTATTGCCGCGCAAAACTCTTCTCTTTTTCTCTACATGTTCAGCATGACTGTGTACAATATCTGACATGCATACGAAAAAAAATATGGTGAGATTATGTAAGGAGAGCATGCAGAAATTTAGAGTGATGGTAACAACCAGTGGATCGACGTTTTTCCGTTGAACCAAAATAGCCCTAATGGATCGACGTGAGTGTATAGTAATAAGTGATGCAACAAGTGTACAACCTCTTTGCCATAGCCGTGTTGACCTCAACATCATTGGGTTGGTCGCTGAAGCAGTTGAGGCAGAGGTGGCTGTCGGAGGTGTGGAGGAAGATCTGAGGAATCTGTAGACAGTGTCCAGGGCACTGCTCTGTTGTGATGGATCGTTCTGTCATTGGAGCAGCTCCGGTGTGCCGTAAGACGTCAAGGCTGAAGCAGCACAAGACAGACATCGTCAATCTCAAGTGGGATTCTAATAGCATCTCCAATAGATGATGAAAAATGGATGTAAAATTAACATCACCAAAAACCACCTGACTACAACAGATGAGGTAAAAACTGTTGACTCTGAACTTAACTATCGAAACTGAAATTAACTGTGGAATCTGAATGCTACTGTAGAAACTGAACGCAATGGTAGCAGAGAGACACTTGAAATGTAGTTTAGGGAGGGCCTGCAGTTCATCTTCAACCTGCACACCCCTGAGCCGCCTACCACCACCGGCCGAACCGCCGGCCCCAGCGCCGCCTCGCCGCCCCGAAACAACTCGCCACCGCCGCCCTGGCCAGCCCTCTAGGCCCCCCGCCCCCCACCCTGAACCCTAAGATAGATAGTGGGGTACCTCTCCGACGAGCCCCCGTCCCCGCTGCGGGTGGTTCTTCCTTAACTCTGGCGAGCCCCACCCCCAACCCCTGAAAATCGACTGACCCAAAAGTCGATCCAGTTGACTGAAGTGTGGCTTAATCGGAGCAGAGCAGCAGCACGAGCGAGGGGGAGAGTAGCAGCAGCAGCTGGGCGAGCGAGCGATCGAGCGAGAGCCAGAGCAGCAGCAGCAGTGCGAGCGAGCGAGCGAGAGCCGGAGCAGCAGCAGCAGATCCGGCTGGTATGGACGCCACCACCGAAAGGGCCTCGCATTGGGGGAGTGCCGTCATGGAGATGTTGCTCGCGACGCCGGCTTCAAGGTAGCCGCTCCATGGGGGTGCGGGATGGAGCACCATCGGCGTCGGGAGGTCGAGTTAAGGAGAAGGTGTGATGCGATGAGTGTACAACCTCTTTGGTGGCGCCGAGTAGGCCTCGGCTTCGTCCGAGGAGTCGGTGAGGATGCTGCGATTCCGGTGGAGCAGGTTAAGGCGGCGCTGTGGGGATGGAGCAGCCGCGATAGACGAGGCGATCGTCGTAGCAGCTCCTTGGAGGTGGAGGACGGGGCGGCTGAACCGGCGGGACGGCGAGATGGACGATGGATCCTCATCCGGGGAGGTGGACGAGGGACGTTGAGCTATTGCGGTGGACGACGTCATTAGGGAAGAGGCTCCGGCTGGGCAGCGGTGACGTGGCGGACGGAGGAGGGTGGGGTTTCAAGGCTGGAGCGGAGAGGTTATGGCGGCCTGGGATTTCGAATGGCGAAAAGGGGGCGATGGGAGGGGGTGAAGCATGACTTAGGGACGTGCTTGTCCAAAATGTAGGGTGTGTTACAAAAGTACCCCCCACCGATTTGAACTAGTGGCCCTTTTGGCTCAGGGTTAGAAGGGGGATTTCACGTGTCGGGATTTGGCAGCTGGAGGGAGTTTTCGCGCGTGTTGTAATTTCGGGATAGCAAGGCGCAGGTTGTGAAGGCGCCAGTTTTGGGAGCACGATATCTGAATTTTCGGGATATAGCAAGATGCGGGTAGAAATTTAGGGACAAGCCTAACGTAGTAATATTGTACTTTTTTGACTGCATAGTAATATTGTACTTGTACGTACCAAATCAATTCACACTTCCCTCAACCAAAAAGAAAACGAAAAAAATAAAACTATTCACACCACACAAAGAGAGAGTCTTGCCCCGTTTTACTATACAAATGCTATTCAAAGCTACTCCCTCCTTCCATCTATATAGGGCCTAATGCATTTTTCGATGCTAACTTTGACCAAATATTAGAGCAATGATATATGACATGCAACTTACACAAAGCACACCATTAACTTCGTTTGTGAAAGGTTCTTTCAATGATATAATTTTCACATTGTGCATGTCATGTACTATTAATCTTGTCAATAGTCAAAGGCGGTATCAAAAATCTCATTACGCCCTATATAGATGGAAGGAGGGAGTATGAATCCATGTTATGTCTGATTAATTTTTTTTGCTTTGCTGTATAATGCATGTAACCTACTCATACCAACACTTTAGTGCATTCCAAATGTCTATACTACCGCTGCAATTCGAACTAAATTTGAATTCGTTTCTCTATTTCAATAAGAATCTATAATCATGATTGTTGCCAACTTCAACCATCATAATTTCCTTGCTATCCGCCAGATATAAATCGGACGGCCTATAATGCAGGATGGCAGGCACACCATCATCAACAGCTCCTTTTTTATAAGAGTAGAGATAAAATATATTAAATGTAGTATAACATGTTCATAAACACACCATGTGTATCACCGTTATATATATTCACACATACGTCGGTTTAAAACACTATGATAAATTCTTCAAATATCTGAATTCGCTTTTTATAATGAAGCATATATGATCTCTATTCGTCTTTTACACCCACACAACCCTCTTATCTTTGTAGCTAGCGCTAACTTTCTCTTGTGCATGCACACGCCCGCATCCCTCTCACCCTCCCTCGGCATTCTCTAGCTCCATCGCACAAATTAGTCTTTTCACTTTAGGTCGTTCAACCACGGTGTGTGTAGGCCCCCCAGCTCCTTCTTTACGGCACACATCGATCGATATGCCTCTCTAGCCAGGTGTGCCTAGAACAAACACAAGCTTCCCCTCTTCTCTTGTCATCGTCCATGCCTCACTCCCACCACTCTTTTCATCGTTCTCGTACTCGCACACTCCTCCCTGCTCGATATAGTATGCCTTTCGTACCACCTCCTACATGCATCCCTCTATCTCTATCCTTCTCCTCGTGCCTCGTTTGCTTCTAACACACACATGCATGTATACCGATCGATCTCCCAACATATACCTGGATCAACTTTAACTACCCCCCCCCATCGCTCGATGTACCTCACAAGTTATGTCTCTCCTTTCTCTAACAAAGTGCGATTGATCTTCCTATGTAGTTATGTCTGCTTACCACAGCCACATCGTCCCCCCTCATCATTCGTGCATGCCTCCTGACCCGTCTCTCACACGCACGTGCATAGACAACAAGCAGCCATCTCCTCTCTTACTGATATTGCGGGCGTGCCCTCCGTTTGTCTAGCAAGCCTATCCCACCATTTGTTAGAAGCAACTCCACTACCACCCCCTCCAACACTCTAGCTCTTTCTCCCTCCCAACCTTATTCCTCTCATGCACATATGCATGGATGCCGATCGATCTCCCTTAATACATGAGGCAGATCGATCTCCTTAATACATGAGGTAGGCCTCTCTCCTCCTCCACACATATACCAGCCATTGTACCTCTATAGTTAATTGGGCCTCCCTCTTCCCCCACCACACACCGATAGTCGAGCGCTGCAGGTAGGTATCCATGCCACAGAGACAAACTGCACATGTCCCGTCTCACGTTCCAGTAGGCCAGCCACTCTATATCTTTGACGTGGGCACACACAAATTCGATGGCACTCTTTATCGATCGCGTGTGCACACACACACACATCATCCCTCTTTTCGATTCTATGGACACCTCAAGCCGGTGATACCTCCACTCTCTTCTCGTGGATCGCCCCCTCTATATATATGTTATATCCAGGACTCTATTTCACACACATTGAATATGTTACATTTTTTGATTGACCCCCCCCCCAAAAACTCTCAAGAACCCACACACTATATCTCTCTAGGTTTGTATCTCTCTCACACAACCCCACGTAGGTGGTGTACGTATACAAGAAGATAATAGGTGCACCATGCATGTACTCACGCTTCGTGCCCAGCCACACCCGCGCGGGTACACGGTGGAGCTCATTTCTTTACGAAATGGCAGCCCACGTGCTAATTTGAACGCCTGTAGCGGTTGTTTACCTAGGGAGGTCGTGTACCACGCCTGCACGGAACAAAGTTCGACTTAACGCGTTGCCACGCTATTTTTAAATAAAGTTATAGCGCTCAATGGCACGTACACAGAATATAAAATGATTTTTATGGAGAAAAAGGTAGTCCGCTCACTATATACAATGGAGCCTTGCGTGCCTGGTTTGTCGCTCTTCAGAGTATCTCACACAAGGCTACAGTGGCTTCTCTCTCTCTCACCATTGGTCACTGATCCGGCCGCATCCCGTCCGCCGGGGGAAAGGGAGTGCGGTGGCCTCTCTCTCTCACCGTTGGTCACTGATCCGGCCGCATCCCGTCTGTCGGGGGAAAGGGAGTGCGGTGGCCTCTCTCTCTCTCTCATCGTTGGTCACTGATCCAGCCGCATCCCGTCCACCGGGGGAAAGGGAGGAAGTGCATCGTTTCTTCGTTCGACGGTGCCGAGGCAGCACGTCCCGATCTGCGGTACACGTCGTTCTCTCTGACCAAGCTCCAGCGCGGCAGGGCCTACGCCACCTGCTCGCAGATTCCGCGCGCCGCCGCTCACCTAGTTACATCCCGACGACCTCCAGGTATCCCCTCCGGCCTTGCTTCACTGCCCGTCTTCCCACGTCGCTGCATGTGGATCTTCCATAGTTCTTTGCCTAAAACGTAGCTCGTCCAGCGTACTTTCCATATTGCATTCTCGTCCTCACACCGTTTTAGACAAACACAACCGTGTTGTTATCTTCCCTTAGGGCAAGGAATATGCTTCTTTATTGTCATCGCATGTGTCATCAACTGTTATTGGCCAGTAATTGTTTCCTTTCTATCTCTTTTTTGCAAACAGGGCTATCCATTTCACCTCGTTGCTATTGCGACCTTTTGGTGAACTGCACAAATCACTTTTTTCTTAAGAGTGTTTTGTGCAGTTGTACTAAAATGTCACATGGGCAGCGTCTCTACATTTCAGTGCGACTGCACAAAGGGAGATTGGTTTTGCTCTATCCTCCTCATCCAACTCCGAGCCAAGTCTTCTCCAACTAGTTAGTCTTAAAAGAGACTGCAAAGGTGACTGGCTTCTATTTATGTGTTTATTGTTTCATCAGCAGTCCTCTGTTATCGTAATCACACTTAATATCTTTGGAACAGGGACGCTCAGCTCTATTTTAGTGGAACTACACAAAATGATCGGAATGTTGCATGCTCCAGACAGCTACTTTTTTTTCCAACATGCCTTGTTGATTTAGACAGAGCTGGGGGGACGTTGCTGCCAATGAAAGCATGGATCAATTTTAATTTAACACCTTCTCACAACTCTGTCTTCAGTTGTGATGTAATTATTAGCTCTGATCTGCTAATAATTGACATGCATTAGCAAGGAAGTTAGTTTTTTATTGTTTCCGAAAGAGCATCGATGGCAAGACACGCGAAACAGAAGCTGAAAGCTCACACCATTGTACAATTTCATGTCTCGCTGGAAAATTATTTGTATAGTACGTCAATTATGTAAACAAATGATGGAAGCTTGATAGCATTGCCAGAAGCCTCTTCATCATCCGGGTCCATGTGCCATGCACAAAATTATACTCCTTCGTTCCTAAATATTTATCTTTTTACAAATTTCAAACGGGCATATTTTAGAGTGTGGATTCACTCATTTTGCTTCGTATGTGTACTCCCTCCATTCCTAACTATTCTATTCGTGTTTCTAGAGATTTCAACAAGTGACTACATATGGAGCAAAATGAGAGAATCTACACTCTAAAATATGTATATACATCTGTATGTGCCAGTCCATTTGAAATCTCTAAAAAGACAAATATTTGAGTAGTCACTCGTTGAAATCTCTAGAAAGACAAATATACTCCGGAGTATATTTAAGAACCGAGGGGGTAGTGCACAACCGCATGGGAGACTCAGCCCGGTCATTGCGCCGCATTAATAGTGAGTAATGAGCAGCCAAATTGTAAGCCCCACCTTTCCCGCTGTAAGTTGCTCTGAAGAAGCAACCATCAATACGCTCTTCTTTGAATCTGCTCATACTACTCCATCCATCACTGTTTATACAGCGCGCTTCAGAAAAAAGAAAAAAGATCTGTGGGACCAAGGCGACTAGCGATCGGCCTGAAAAATAGCATTGGTAGTTATAGCACGGCGTCTATTACTAGTAGAGGGAATAATGCGTACACACATGCATGCAGTGCTTCCACCCCGGGTACACACATGCATGCACTTACTCCATTCCGTAGTTACATGGAGAGAAAATTGTGGACTTGATTGCGGTTATCACGCCCTAATTAATTGAGCATTAAACCAAATGCATCTAAAGTCTCTCTGGTGGTGGAAATGCATTGAGAGAAATGCATCATAATGAAGCGCGCCCTGTAAACTGTGACGGAGGGAGGAGTAGTATGAAGGTTCAAAACCAAGTACGCGTATGGCCAGTCGGTCAACGCACCTCCTCTTGGCATTTCACTGACATGTGGGACAGGAGTGTGAGCAAACCGATCTCAATTGACGGCAAAGAGCCAACCCGCCGTTCCTTGAGAGAGACGAGGAGCGAGAACACACAGACGGGTTCGCATGGAGGCCAAGATATATTTGAGCATGGTTGGTTGATCGATATCATTCATTACATGTTGCCATGTTGGGCTGCCGTTTTCCGCCCTTCTCCGGAATAAACATGTACTTTATCAGAGATAAAAAGAAATAAAAGCACAAACGCTCCACCATGCGGTTCTAGTAGTAGTACTACTCGTACTACTGCGCTTGTCTCTTCGCCTCTTCATGAAGTCGAACAATGATGGTACTCCGCATGTTGGGTACTACAGTGTATGCCTCTGACAATTTGACACCGAATGGACTGATGCATGTCCACTGAGGGTAGCTTGCATTAGTCAAAAGGCGTAAGCGAGCTTCACCTTGTCCTGCAAGCTTCTCCTCGTTCTGCGAGTTGACGGGACACACCAAAAAGTAGTGCTAGTCCATACTCCCTCCTCTCCGGTTAATATGGCTCAATCCTTTTTGCGGGTAAATGAGAGAGCTTTATTCATATATAAGCATTCTTAGGACGATCAGCCAAGACACTGGTCACTAGGAAGCGAGGTACCCCGCAAAAAAAGTAGGAAGCGAGGTGTTTCATCAAGCCAGCTCTCGGCCACATTCAAAGTGCAGCAAGCACGGTTCGCACGAAGATGCGCCGCAAGGTTTGCTGACCTGTTTACATGCTGAATAACAAAAAAAGAGGAAATATTACCGAGCGCTACTATTTGTAACAGGATATGAGCCAGAATTCAGCGAGAATTGTGGCGAGTGTTCCATGCAATCAACTTCCATTATCACATGCGAGAACCCTCGAAGATAACCAAATGTGTTGAAGATTGCTTTATCACATTTTAAAATTATAATAAGAGTGTAGACGCTCCTCCATCTGGTTCCTAGTACTAGTATAGTACGTACCTTTATAGACTATATTAGTATACTTTGCGCTTGGCTGTTCGCCTATTCGGGAAGTCGAACAATAGTAGCACTAGTAGTATAGTGTATGCTTTTGACAATCTAACACCGAATTAACTGTTGCACGTCCACCGCCTGAGCGAGGGAGAGCTTGCATTAGTCAAAAGTTTCTCCTTGTCCTGCGAGCTACCGCACGCAAGTAATGCTAGTCCATACTACCTCCTCTCCAGTTAATATGGATTAATTTCAAACGAGATAAATACACTGTCTTTCACTATATATTTATAAAAATACGGTCAGTGGACTTCATAATACGCTCATTGCGCTCAATATATATATTTTTCGGTGTTTATACGGTCACTAGCTCACCCTGACTGAGTATGTGTGTGCATGCACGTGTAGGTTGAGCACTTAGCGTGACCGTGTGTGTTCTGTCGTGTGCTCGGACATACATGCATTAGGGCGTCGCGCGCGTTTTTGCGTCCATGTGTACGTGTGACTGTTGCATACACTTAGGGGGAGTACGTGTAGGGGCCACTAAGGAGCAGTCAAATCACACAGTAAATCACGTCTGTCATGTTCCTGTCTCACCCTCCTCCACGGCTCGACCCCACATGGTCGCTCGGCATGCCACTCACCGCAAACCGAGTATACGATAACTTTCCCGCCTGCTTGTCGATGGATTGCACCATGGAGTACTACAAGCACTACTGGAAGAGATTGACGAGTTGGGGAAGGACAGCTAGCTGTAGCACGGACTCCCAAAAACTTTTTACATGCATGTTGTAGCCGGCTATTGCGACCTTTGAACACGGAGCAGCCGCGTGCACCCGAAAGCGGCGCGGGCGACGCACTCTCGGCCGGCGCGCCGCTTCAATGCCGGCACCAGTGAGAGGTCGCGTCCGCTCTGGCCGGGCATGAATGCGGCACTGACCGTTTCGGGCGGGAAGCACGCGCGGGTGATGAAGAGGGTTCGGGTTGGTCAGGACCGGCCGTGGCAGCGGTCCAGACGTGCGCAAACAAGAGATGTTGTATGTTAATATTGTTGCGTATATAATTAACAACGTAAATAATGTGCCAGTTGGACAAATATGATTGGAGATGGAGATGGAAATGGAATTTTATGTAAACACGGATATGCATGTCTATGTCTATGTGTGTGTGTGTGCGACGACTCTCGTGACCTGGAAGCGGGGGCATGTTTTTGATCGAGTTTTCTTTCTTGGTACGTTAGAAAATCAGTTTGCCCAATTCACATCTAGATGTTATTTAGGATATCACATCTAAGATCCCACAAGTATATAATGTAGCAACAAGAAACAAAAAAAACTAGGACCCAAAAAAAGACCACAAACAGAGTGAACATCAACTCTATGTCACATCTATATGTGTCCTAGACAGACCCTTAAAAAATTGTCCGCCAGTTTTCGCTTCTTTTTTCCGGGAACGCGCGTATTCTATTAAAAACCACTGCTATGGAGAGATTTTTTTACTCCATTATAGCCTCTTGTTTGACAGAGTTTCTCGCGTCTCGCTCTCTCATCCTCTCCATATCAAAACAAGATGACAGTGTCCAGTCTATCTCTCTCCTCACCGGTGGTCACAGATCCGGCCGAATCACGTCCGCTGCGGGAGGTGAGGAGGTGCAGCGTTGACGTTGTCGCCGTCGGCGATGGGGGGAGCCGATGCGCACCGTCCTCTCGGAGCCGGCGCTGGCACGGACGAAGATCCTCCGCACCCTTGTTCGCTGCCGTCGTGTGGGCAGATCCCGCCCGCCCGCCTAAACGACATCTCGCCCACTTGAGTTATAACTTCTTGTACTGGTCCAGCTCCACAGGTCGCTGCGTGCGGGTTTTCTTCTATGCGACTACTCCCCAGCTCCCCATGTATAGTAGCTAGGGTTCGTCGGCTGGTCCAACATCACCTACTAGTACTATTATACTCGGTGGATGTATACATGTTGTTTCGACAAAAAGTACATGGTGGTTGTGCGGTCATTGTCCATATGGTGATAGTACTATCACTGGTTAAATGAAGAAATGCTTTTTTTCTCGGGTATCCTGGTTTAGTTCCCATCAAGATATAATTATGATGCTTCTGTTTGTTGGTGTACTTTTCATTAACTCTTTTTTATATTTTTGAGAACAGCGATGTGTGTCTCCATACCCGGGCATGTCTTCCTCAATTTTAGTGGAACTGCACAAAATTGGATGGCCATTGTTGTTCTGCCTCACTGTCCTCTACCACGTGGTTCTTCCTTCCTCGAGCTTGATTACTGAGAAGAAACAGACCACAGTGAGGATTTGTCGAACTTCATAGGTGCCTCACCCAAACTTGATGCCAAATGGATGATGCATCACCATGATGACCTATCGATGCTCATGGTCGCGCCTCATGGTTGCGTCGGCTGGTGAAGCTGATCGATTTTCAATGAAAAACAAGCTGTCTTCCATCAATGCTCTTTGCTTGTTACAGAGAAAGATGATATCCTTCGTCAGTTCACCTTGGTTGCGTTGGAGACGCAGTCGTCTTTCACGTTGGTGCAATTTTATCACACAATTGGCTATGAACCAAATGTTTCCTCGAAGAAGGATCGATGTTGGTACTAAGAGCATAAGTTTTGTATTGATTTCTAAGCCTTCTCACAACTTTATCTCCAGCTCCCCTGTACTTTTATTTGTCCAGCTATTAACTTTGATTTAAAAAATGGTGTGGACTAAGAACCCGGATGGACGTAGTAGCCCTCCATTTTTATTTACTCCGCATATTAGATTTGACTGAAGTCAAACTTTGTAATACTCCCAAACCTTTCTGATAATTGAAATTAAAATTCTTTATTTGTACACACTCTCACATGTTTCCGATAATTTGGCGCATGTGTGGTTGTTCACTTAAGGGATGGTAGTGTACCACACGTGAAGGACAGGAAGTGCGACCAGGACGCGTGGGCGTGGATCGTTAGTTCATCGGAAGTAGTACTCCCTCTGTACATGAAATAAAGAGTTTCGTTTCGTACTTACACAATTTAAAACGATTGTTATGGAGAGAATAAGAAAACCACTCCACTATATATTAGTCGTATACACACGAGAGTACTATATGGACACAGCTTCATTAACTTAGTGCACCTGCCTTTGGGTTTATGACAGGTGGGCCCAAAATGTGGCTGGCTCACCTGTCATACAGCCAAAAGGAGATGGAGTGAAGGCACCGGAGCTCAGCCCGTCCTACATTAGTACTCCCTCCGTAAACTAATATAAGAGCGTTTAGATCACTACTTTAGTAATCTAAACGCTCTTATATTAGTTTACAGAGGGAGTATATATATATAAGTGGGAGCCTCAGCGCTTGTTCGCTAGGGTTTGCACTCTCCACACGCTCGCCGCAATACATATATGTTAGACGCTGGAGGCTCAGCGTTCATTTGCTAGGGTTTGCTATATTCACAGTCTCTCACCCTCTCTTCACCAGATCTAAACAAGATTGCGTTGGCCTCTTGTCTCTCTCCCCCCTCACAGCTGGTGAAGGAGGCGTCCGTATCCCGTCGCACCGGGAAGGGGAGGAGGTGCAGCGTTAACTCTATCGCCTTCGGCGAGGGAGGTAATCCATTGCCGGTTGCGTTGTTCTCTTTCACCCAGCGCCTATGCGGGAGGGCCACCGACCCCTTCTTCCTCGCTGCCGTAGGTAGTGTGGGCAGATCCGGCCTCCCGCCGCATGCCTTCCCGCATCCCGACGACCCTAAGGTATAAGTTTCTTTGAAACCGTCGTTGCTCTAGCTGCATGTGGATCTTTTTCGATCTGTAGTCGAATCTAGGTCTTGGTTCAAAGAGGAAAGAAAGGTGCGGTGGGGTGGAGCATGAATCTAGGATGTGGTTCAATGAGGAAAGAAGGGAGGAAAAGTAGTATAGAATTGTTATCCAGCCGCTTTGTTGGTCAAAAAGGGAAAAAGGGGGTAACCCAGTACACACATCTGTAAGGAACCGATCTCTTTGTTGAAAAGGGAAAGAAACTGGGAGGGTCATGTAGTTTGTGCAGGACTAGATTTGCTGCCCTCACATAGGAAAAAAGTTCAAAGAGAACAAATATGGGACCAACACAGATATGCTACTTGGCTACATACTCTGCATCACCCATTTATACGTGTGGACGCACATGGTGCTAGCATGTCCCATACAACTATTTTCCTGTTGTTAATCTAAGAATGCCGCCGGAAAATTGAAGCAATGCCACTGTTAAAAGTAAATTACATTTTTTAACGAATGTTGTTTCAAGAGAGTGTCTCTGTTAATATGAATCAATGCTACCGTTTTAGAAATGCTACTATCCTACTTTGTTTTCCATCCAAGATAAGTTAGATGCTTCTTTCTGTCACTGTTTGTTTCATCCTCCTTTATCGGCAAGTAATTGTTTCCTTTTTGCCTCTGTTAAAATAGGGGTATCGATTCAACTTGTTGCTATTGCGACATTTTACTTCGCTACTCAAAACACTTATGTTTTAAGAGTGTTTTGTGCAGTTCAACTTGAATGTCACACCGGTGACTTTGCTTAATTTTGGTGGAACTGCACAAAAGGAGATCGAGATTTGTTTCCAGTGTTCCTGTCGAGTTGTTTCAAATCTTGGTCTCTACCACATGATATCTATTCAACTTGTTGCTATTGCGACATTTTGCTTCGCTACGCGAAACACTTTCCTTGATTTCAGTGCATTGTTTTAGGAATGGTACTTTTCTGCTTTGTCGTTCTTTATACCTGTTGAACCAAGGCATTGTTAAGATAATGTCTCAGTCAATATGAATGAATCACACTGATGGAGAATTGCTCCTCTCCTGCTTTGTTTCCCATTAAGACAAGTCATCAACCGTTATTTCTCAGTAATTGTTTCCCTTATACCTATTGTTGCTTACAGGGATATCAAAATTAAAGCTCGGTTTTATTCCAACTTCGATTTTAGTTGAACTGCACAGAAGGAGCCAATGTGTCCAAGGCAAACTGCTGCGTTACTGGGTCCAGTTGGTCGTTCGACTTTACAGAAAGAAGCAGTCACTGGATGCGGTACATTACAAAAGGAATGACCGAGAAGCTTTACAGAGTATTATTAGACACCGGTGACATGACTAGTCTGCAGAGACTGAGGGAGTCCTGGACTAGGGGGTATCTGGACAGCCGGACTATCATTATCCGCCGGACTCCAAGACTACGAAGATAGAAGATTGAAGACTCCGGCTCGTGTCCGGAAGGTACTTTCCTTGGCGTGGAAGGCAAGCTTGGCAATACGGATATGCGGATCTCCTACCATTGTAACCGACTCTGTGTAACCCTAGCCTCTCCGGTGTCTATATAAACCGGAGGGTTTTAGTCCGTAGGACAACATACATTACAACAATCATACCATAGGCTAGCTTCTAGGGTTTAGCCTCCTTGATCTCGTGGTAGATCTACCCTTGTACTACCCACATCATCAATATTAATCAAGCAGGACGTAGGGTTTTACCTCCATCGAGAGGGCCCGAACCTGGGTAAAAACATTGTGTCCCTTGTCTCCTGTTACCATCTGCCTAGACGCACAGTTCGGGACCCCCTACCCGAGATCCGCCGGTTTTGACACCGACATTGGTGCTTTCATTGAGAGTTCCTCTGTGTTGTCGCCGATAGGCTTGATGGCATCTTCAACCAACAACGCTGTCCTGGGTGAGACTTTTCTCCCCGGACAGATCTTTGTATTCGGCGGCTTTGCACTGCGGGCCAATTCTCTTGGCCATCTGGAGCAGATCGAAAGCTACGCCCCTGGCCGTCAGGTCAGATTCGGAAGCTTAAACTTCACGGCCGATGTCCGCGGAGACTTGATCTTCGACGGACTCGAGCCACAGCCAAGCGCGCCGCACTGTGACGATGGGCACGATCTAGCTCTGTCGCCGGACTGTGCCTTGGTGGCCGCACTCGGATCCGCTTCGGCCATTAGCCCGGAGCCGATCGCCCATACCGGGGGCCGGTGGTTAGACGCCGCCCCGGGGGCTTCAACAATCACGGCGATAGAGCCGAACACTGATCTTGTCCCCTGCGAAACCCGTGATTCCGAGGCGCCGGACCCCTCGCCGGACTCCGAACCTCCCGCGCCCCTACCAATTGATACGGATTGGGCGCCGGTCATGGAATTCACCGCCGCGGACATTTTCCAACACTCGCCTTTTGGCGATATCCTGAATTCACTGAAGCGTCTCTCGCTATCAGGAGAATCCTGGCCGGACTATGGCCAGGACGGTTGGAGTTCGGACGATGGAGAAATTCAGAGCCCACCCACCACCCACTTTGTAGCCACTATCGAGGACTTAACCGACATGCTAGACTTCGACTCCGAAGACATCGACGCTATGGACGACGATGCCGGAGACGAACAAGAGCCAGCGCCTACAGGGCACTGGAAGGCCACCTCGTCATATGACGTATACATGGTGGATACCCCAAAAGAAGGAGAGGGTGAAGAAGCAGCGGAGGCAGATTCTCTAAAGAAGCAGCCCAAACACCGACGTCAGCGGCGCCGCTCTAAATCCCGCCACAGCAAGAATGGAGATTCCGGCATGGGAGACAATAACACTCCGGAGAGTGCCGAAGACAATCCCCTCCAGCAGGACTCAGCGCAGGAGGACGCAGAAGCAAGCCCTCGCGACAGGGCGGCAGACGAAGGGGTTGAGGATGATAACTATATGCCTCCCTCCGAAGACGAAGCAAGCCTCAACGATGATGAATTCGTCGTACCTGAAGATCCCGTCGAACAAGAGCGCTTCAAGCGCAGGCTCATCGCCACGGCAAATAGCCTAAAGAAAAAGCAGCAACAGCTTCAAGCTGATCAAGATTTGTTGGCCGATCGATGGACCGAGGTCCTCGCGGCCGAAGAGTATAAACTCGAACGCCCCTCCAAAAGTTACCCAAGACGCAAGCTGCTCCCCCGATTAGAGGAGGAAGCATACATACCTTCATCACCAGCGCACGACATGGCTGACCGACCACCCCGTGGTCGTGACAGAGAGGCATCCAGGCCCCCAGCCAAATCCGTACCCCTGCATCTCTCCAAGAGTACGAAGCCAAGAGGGAACGCGCCGGACTTGCGAGACATATTGGAGGACAAGGCAAAACAATCCAGGTCCATCTACGGATCACGCGGGCGCCCCACTACCCACGATGAATACCGTCGCGCCGGACATAACAATCCTGGCCAGGCCGAACACAACAGATAGCGCTCTCTCGAGCTGCGTCGTGATATTGCCCAATACAGGGGCGCCGCACACCCTCTATGCTTCACTGACGAAGTAATGGATCATCAGATCCCCGAAGGGTTTAAACCCGTAAACATCGAATCCTACGATGGCACAACAGACCCCGCAGTTTGGATCGAAGACTATCTTCTCCATATTCATATGGCCCGCGGTGATGACCTACATGCCATCAAGTATCTCCCACTCAAGCTTAAAGGACCAGCTCGGCATTGGCTTAACAGCTTGCCCGCAGAGTCAATTGGATGTTGGGAAGACCTGGAGGCCGCATTCCTTGATAACTTCCAAGGCACGTATGTGCGACCACCAGACGCCGATGACTTAAGCCACATCATTCAGCAGCCAGACGAATCGGCCAGACAATTCTGGACACGGTTCTTGACGAAGAAAAACCAAATCGTCGACTGTCCGGATGCAGAGGCCCTTGCAGCCTTCAAACATAACATCCGGGACGAATGGCTAGCCCGGCACCTGGGGCAGGAAAAGCCGAAATCCATGGCAGCCCTCACATCGCTAATGACCCGCTTTTGTGCGGGAGAGGACAGCTGGCTATCCCGCAGCAACAATCTCCGTAAAAACTCTGGCAGTCCAGATACTAAGGACAACAACGGCAGGTCACGTCGGATCAAAAACAAGCGCCGCATTAATGGCGACGATAAGGAGGATACGGCAGTCAATGCCGGATTCCGAGGCTCTAAACCCGGTCAACGGAAGAAGCCATTCAAAAGAACCACTCCGGGTCCGTCCAATCTGGACCGAATACTCGACCGTCTATGCCAGATACATGGCACCTCTGAAAAGCCAGCCAACCACACCAATAGAGACTGTTGGGTGTTCAAGCAGGCCGGCAAGTTAATTGCCGAAAACAATGACAAGGGGCTAAATAGCGACGACGAGGAAGAGACCCGGCCACCGAACAATAGAGGACAGAAGGGTTTCCCCCCGCAAGTGCGGACGGTGAACATGATATACGCGACCCATATACCCAAGAGGGAGAGGAAGCGCGCACTACGGGATGTCTATGAGATGGAGCCAGTCGCCCCAAAGTTCAACCCATGGTCCTCTTGCCCAATCACTTTCGATCGAAGAGACCATCCGACCAGCATACGCCATGGCGGATTCGCCGCATTGGTTTTAGACCCAATCGTCGATGGGTTCCACCTGACGAGAGTCCTAATGGACGGCGGTAGCAGCCTGAACCTGCTTTATCAGGATACAGTGCGCAAAATGGGCATAGACCCATCAAGGATTAAACCTACAAAGACAACCTTTAAAGGTGTCATCCCAGGAGTGGAAGCCAACTGTACAGGCTCAGTCACACTGGAAGTGGTCTTCGGATTACTGGATAACTTCCGAAGCGAAGAGTTAATCTTCGACATAGTCCTGTTTCGCAGCGGCTATCATGCTCTGCTCGGACGAACCGCGTTTGCAAAATTCAACGCGGTGCCGCATTATGCATACCTAAAGCTCAAGATGCCAGGCCCTCGTGGAGTCATCACGGTCAATGGAAATACGGAACGCTCCCTCCGAACGGAGGAACATACAGCGGCTCTCGCGGCAGAAGTACAGAGCAGCCTTCTCAGGCATTTCTCAAGTCCGGCAGTCAAAAAGCCGGATACAGCAAAACGCGCCCAGAGCAATGCCAACCAAGACCACCTGGCGTGATCAGAGCACGCGTAGCAATGCGGCCCCAACCCTCGCCCGCACATGATCGCAAGAATAACACTCCACGTACACCATTACGCTTTGGAGATACCATGGGCGCAGGGAAAGGGGCACGATCACAGGGGACCAAGAGTGCGGCTCGACCACACCAGGGGCTAACACTAGCGCCCCCCCCCCTTGTTTTTATTTTTTCTTCTTTCGTGTATACAGGACTCCGTTAACCAGAAGCCCTGTCCGATGGCGAACTCGCCGAACTCACGATGCAACAGTCAGGGACTAAAGAAGGCTGCGACGAACACTCAGGTGGTCTCAATTACGAGCATTAAATTCGATTACATACACCAAGTCTGCAGCTTATCCCTGGAGGGGGACGTGTTTACTTAGTCCAAATCCCTTGCTCACCGCACTATTTGTATCAGTCTGCTCTACTAGCAGACCTTCTTTCATAAATAATGCAGCATGTTTTTATTTCAATTGCGTTATCTCTTATATGTTCATTATATGACATCTTGCACCCGTACATTTTGGTACGGCCGAATACGCCAGGGGCTTATGTTCCCCAGATTATGGTGTGATTAAGTCCGAACACTTTCACAAGTGTGGCACCCCGAACTTATAGCATTATATGAATCGGCTCCGAATCATGTCTTGGGTCAATAGTTGGGTTTGCCCGGCTCCCATGTTTTGGTGCCTTACGTTCCGTTCCGTCGGCTAAGGTAGCACTGGGAGAACCACTGCGATTGCGCCCCGGTTGAGCCAGGTTAACGCCTCAGTGGAGAAAGCTAAAACTGACTGGCATGATATGGCGAGAGACTAGTCGCTATTCGAGAGGTTCTTTCGGGTCCTTAAAGACTCACGCCGCTTCGAGCGAAGTTCCGGATGATGTCCGATGAAGGCGTGGATAGCGCCCCGGATTCGGTCTTCCGAATACCAGGGGCTTCGCCAAAATTTAAAATTATAGAATTCTATGGCTAAGTGAGAGTGTTCAAGCATTATAAGTCCGGTTGCCTTGTTCGTCGTGTTGAGCGCCTCCCTAGATGGACCCAAAAATGGGAACAAGAGTGCTCAAGTTTATCACCGAACACCCCAGCACTCGTGGCTTGGGGGCTGAAGCCAACGACTTGCCATCTCTCAGATTTAACAAACGGCCGCACAGAAGGTAATATTTTAAATTAAACAAGAGTTGCTCATGGCGCATATAAACGAAGTTTTCAGCGCCCAGGATAAAAACACGGCGAGTTCACTCAAAGATTACATTTCGGGGGCACTCATCTGCAATATCGCAGGCTCCCTTCAGGACAACTTTATAATATCGCTCCGGCGTGCGATGCTCCTTGCCCGGCGGCGGTGGATCCGTGAGAAGCTTCTCCGCATCCAGTTTGCCCCATTGCACCTTTATGCGGGCAAGGGCCCGACGAGCGCCCTCAATACAGGAGGAGCGCTTGATGACGTCCAGCCGGGGGCATGCATCCAACAGCCGCCGCACAAGGCCAAAGTAGCTGCCAGGCATGGCCTGTCCAGGCCACAGCCCGACTATGAGACCCTTCATGGCCTCCTCAGCTACCTTGTGGAGTTCGACCAGCTGCTTCAGCTGGTCGCTTGGAGGCACCGGATGGCCGGCCTCAGTGTAGTGAGACCAGAAGACCATCTCCGTCGAGCTCCCCTCCTCGCCACGATAGAATGCGGCGGCATCAGATGCACTACGCGGCAGATCTGCAAATGCCCCTGGAGAGCTCCAAATTCGGGTAAGTATCCGGTAATTTACATTAACATGCTTGCTCTGCATGAAAAACGGCTTACCCGCAGCTATCTTCTTTATATCCTCTACCTCCTGAAGGGCCTTCTAGGCCCCGGCCTTGGCGGACTTGGCACTTTCAAGAGCCGAGGCAAGCTCGGACTCTCGAGTCTTGGAGTCACGCTCCAAACTCTCATGCTTTTCCATGAGAGCCTGGAGCTCTTGCCGAACTTCCGCCACCAGCGCCACTTGCTTCTCTCGCTCAGACCGTTCCGCGGCCGCATTGCGTTCGGCCGCGGACACGGCATCCTTCAGGGCTGCCACCTCCTTAGTGGCCCCTGCAATACACATATTATCCTTGTTAATTTTGTTTGCAACCAAAATCCTTTTCTGTAAGGTCCTTATTCAAAGAGGTGTTACTCACCTTCTTTCTCCTCGAGCTGCTTCTTCGCATGTCCGAGCTCTTGCTCGGACCGCTCGAGATCCTTCTTCAGCACTTCGACCTCCGCCGTTAATGCGGCAGAGGCCAGCAGCGCAGCCTGCAAACCCATATTGACATATTTTTTAGCAACCCTGCGTATATCTTGTTAGATCCTTAGTCCGGCTTTTTCCTTCCGAACACCGAACTAAGCATCAGGGGCTACTGTCTATGCGGTATTACATTACACAATTTTAACTTCTTACCTCAAAGCCTGTTAGAAGGCTGCTGCAGGCTTCGGTCAGCCTGCTTTTGGCGAGCTGAACCTTCTCAATCACCGCACTCATGACAGTGTGGTGTTCTTCCTCGATGGAAGCGCCTTTAAGCGCCTCCAACAGGTTATCCGGCGCCTCCGGATGGACGGAGGCCGCCGGCGTCGTGGTCCTGCCCTTCTTTCGAAGGGGCCGCCTGCTGGACTCTGGAGCCACTGCGGGTTCCGGTGTAGAGTCCGGCACGAAGTCCGGGAGGCTGCCTGACGGCACCTCCGGAGCCTCCTCCTGATGGGTCCCTCTGTGGGATCCCACCTCGGCGTCCTCGTCGACGCGTGGGGTAGAGGCAGTCGGGATGGAATTTACATCCGACGAGGCCAACGACCCACTCATCGAGTCGGGAAGATCGTCAACGGCCGGACTACGGGCAGAATGCGGCGTTAGAAGGACACTGCATGACATACAATATACGGCATATAAATGATCCGAATACTTACGATCCTGCCGGACGCCTGGCCCTTGGAGGCCACTCATCCTTGCCATTATCGATGTTGGCGAAACTGTCCGGGGGGATAGTTCTCCCCCTCTTGGACCCTTCGGCCTCCCCAGTTGGGGAAGCCTTCCTTTTCTTCTCTCCCTCCTCCGGGAGAGAATACTCCTCATCCTCGTCCTCAGGGGAGGAGTCCTCGTCGTCGTCAGACGCCTGATTACGGGAACTCTTTCGAGTCCCCGCGGCCACCTTCTTGGCCTTCTTCTCCGGCACCACGTGCGGTGCCGGAACCAGCAGCCCTGCTAAACGGGCATCCACTGGGTCTTCTGGCATGGGAGCCGGGCTGATGAGCAGCTTGGCTTTCTCCATCCATTCCTGTCAAAGGAAGAGGCGGATTAAAACCTCACTAGAGTCAATCTAACTATCACAAGTGTCCTGTAATGGGGTTGAATCACTTACCGCGTCAGTTGGACACTGCGCACTGAATCCGCGATCTTTCGTCTCGGATGCGGGGGCTTCGGCGCCCTTGAACAGCACCCTCCAGGCACCTTCGTATGTTGTGTCGAAGAGCCAGCTTAGCGTCTGGTGCTGTTCCAGATTGAACTCCCACAGATTGAATGCCCGTTCTTGGCATGGGAGAATCCGCCGGAGGAGCATGACTTGGACCACGTCGACGAGCCGGAGCCTATTGCTCACCATCTTCTTGATGCACGCTCGGAGTCCCGTCACCTCCACCGGATCGCCCCACTGCAAGCCCTTCTCTTTCCAGGAGGTGAGCTGCGTGGAGATTCC
The DNA here is from genome assembly GCF_002162155.2 of Triticum dicoccoides. Classification (NCBI taxonomy): domain Eukaryota; kingdom Viridiplantae; phylum Streptophyta; class Magnoliopsida; order Poales; family Poaceae; genus Triticum; species Triticum dicoccoides. The sequence goes on from NC_041389.1 coordinate 296,457,344, forward strand.
AGATCTAAATTCGGGGGCCGCCGCCCATGTAGGCTCGCGCGGCTCGGTGATGTAGAACCACCCCGATTGCCACCCCTTGACGGAATCCACGATGGTCCCTTCTAGCCAAGGGACGTTGGGCAGTTTACCCAACATGGCGCCTCGCATTCCGCTTGCGTGCCCTTCACAACCTTCGGCTTGACGTTGAAGGTCTTGAGCCACAGGCCGAAGTAGGGCTGGATGCAGAGAAAAGCCTCACACACGACGATAAACGCCGAGATGTTGAGGACGAAGTTCGGCGCCAGATCGTGGAAATCCAGGCCGTAGTAAAACATCAGCCCCCGGACAAATGGATGGAGTGGAAAGCCCAGTCCGCGGAGGAAGTGGGGGAGGAAGACGACCCTCTCATGAGGCCCGGGGGTAGGGATGAGCTGCCCCGTGTCGGGCAGCCGATGCGCGACATCGCTGGAAAGGTATCCGGCATCGCGCAGCTTGGTGATGTCTTCCTCCTTAGCGGTGGAGACCAACCATTTACCTCCCGCTCCGGACATATTCGGAGAAGGTCGAGGCGAGATGCGCGGGCTTGAGCGTTGGAGCTTGAGTGCGCGGGGATGGATAAGCAAAGGAGGAAGAAGGCGTAGGTGAGAAGGTGAATCCTTATCCCATATATATAGGCGGACTAAACTATGCGTCCCCCACCAGCCTGGTAAAACTCGCTTATCTCCCAAGCGCCACCATCAATGGTGCGGTTGGGTTACCCACGTCCGTATTGATGAGAATCCCGGAATAAAGGGAAACACGATCTCTGCTTTGACAAGACGTGCCAAGGAAACCGCTTCGCTGAACGTGCTGAGGTGGAATAAGTAAAAAACGATTCGAACAAGGGCTTGGTAGCGGTGTGATGTCACGCCGCATAATACGTCAGCAGATTGAGCTAGTGTATATGTTTTATTCTCTCTACGGTGGAACATGGAAATTATTCTTGCAGAGCCGGACACTATCCTGGTGTTCATCATCTTCTCTAGATTATTCAAGGGAGGAACCCGCCTTGCAACGCCGAACATTATGCACGCCGGACTTATCGTCATTGAAGATTGGTTCAGGGGCTACTGAGGGAGTCCTGGACTAGGGGGTGTCCGGACAGCCGGACTATCATTATCCGCCGGACTCCAAGACTATGAAGATAGAAGATTGAAGACTCCGGCTCGTGTCCGGAAGGTACTTTCCTTGGCGTGGAAGGCAAGCTTGGCAATACGGATATGCGGATCTCCTACCATTGTAACCGACTCTGTGTAACCCTAGCCTCTCCGGTGTCTATATAAACCGGAGGGTTTTAGTCCGTAGGACAACATACATTACAACAATCATACCATAGGCTAGCTTCTAGGGTTTAGCCTCCTTGATCTCGTGGTAGATCTACCCTTGTACTACCCACATCATCAATATTAATCAAGCAGGACGTAGGGTTTTACCTCCATCAAGAGGGCCCGAACCTGGGTAAAAACATTGTGTCCCTTGTCTCCTGTTACCATCTGCCTAGACGCACAGTTCGGGACCCCCTACCCGAGATCCGCCGGTTTTGACACCGACAAAGACCATTGGCAATTTAACAACACGTGGAGTGTCCTGGGCAAAAAGTGCCCAAACAAGTACAAGAAGCTAACACAGGACACGATCATAGGTATTACATATTTTGAAGGGGAGGAGCGTGTCAAAGTTTAATCATTGATGTTATCAAGAAGACATTAGTTTAATATATTGGAATTGGAAAACCTTGTCAAAATTTGCTCATTGATGTTAGCAAGAAGACGTTAGTTTAATATATTGGAATTGGAAAACCTTGTCAAAATTTGCTCATTGATGTTAGCCAGAAGACATGCATTTGGTATTTTTGAGTGGGACGCCCTTGCTGTGAGCAGCGTCGAGTGTTTTTTCCTATTCCTGTGTTCAGTTTAGAAGTAAATAGTTACTCTACTGAGATATTCCTGTGTTAAGAGTTTGTTCTGAATATTATCTATGTAATGCCAGGCCTTGTGTTTGATTGCAAAGTTGAGCTTGGAATGTTGTGGCATGCGGCATCACGAGTTGTTCACTGTGCCTCCTGAGAATAATGCTTCGTATTGTTTTGCATGTCGATCTAATGCCAGTGATTTGCTTGTTAAGAAGATCATCCTCTTCTGTTGTTTCCGTGCGTAAGAAGTTCATCGTCTGATGTTTCATTCATAGCCTATACGACATGTCGGGTAGGTTAGACGTGAAACCATATGATCTTCCAACCAACTCATGATATTAGGCCGTGACTGGATCGTCGTTTTCCAACCAAAACCGCTTGTAAAACTGACGCTTGTAAATTAAAGCAGATGGTCTCGGGCAAAGGCACTTGGTTGGTCGATTTCGACTAGTAAAATATCGGAAGTACTTCACACATGATAAAAACGCTGAACGACACTCGGACGATTGCTAATCCAGCCGTTAACTGTTGTTTCAGCCTTGCCCATGGATGGCATGATACGCACGTCGTGCATGTATCGTCTGGTAATGTCGTCCATATAGCAATGCTTGTAAAATATACACTGGTCTCTCAAATTACACGCGTAACCCGCCGATTTTACTTACAGACCTGGGCCTTCCAATGACGAGTAAATTACACTTATATGTTAATACAGGTTTGAAATAAACCAGAGCTCCCAAGCGTGGCCTTACTGTTTCATGCCGTCTCACTTTCTCAAAGGTGCTCATAGGTGTCCGATGATCCTGGTTTCCTGAATGAGCTGCGGGCGCTGTATCAGACCTCCGTAGGGCCCGCGAGGCCCTCTCCATTGTCCTTCGAGTTGTTGCGCTCGCCGTGGCGCCGAGCATTGTTAACATGGTCAACGAACATGAGGATTCAGGAGATGACTTTATTTTGACTGGATGACACTAGGGACCAACTAGGGCCATAGCCGTACGTACGCAAGTGCCTCCTTATTATGTACAATTATTATTTTTTTGCTTTCTCTTGGTTTCCTGACATCACGGTCCCACACCATGGTCAACCTATGTAGTCAATATAAACGAGAGAATTGCACAAGGTGCGGCCGACAGCTGGGACCAAGCAGCTCGAGCAGTATTTGTGTTTTTGAGGCGTGAGCACTGCAGAGTTTTTCTTGGTAATGATTTCGTTGTTGTTCAGAGGAGAGCAGGGTATTAACTGGGCGGGCTGTGGCCCGTCTAGCCCAGGCCAGATATCCAGCCCAGATACTACTTTTTTCAAGATAAAAATGGCTAGCCCAGCTATACGTCTTTCTGAGGAATACCCAGGCAAGGTCAACTTGTTATTCTCCACCCCGCTGTGCTGCAAATCTTTCCTAGGAGGGATGCATTAGGCTTAATAGAAAAATGGGCTTTAAAAATAATAAATGGGATGTAATTATAAAAACTGGGCAATAACTATAAAAAATGCACCAAATACGAAATTGTTTATAAAATATTATTTATGGCTTTTGAAAATCTTAAATTTTCATTGTTGCGCGTGCAATGTTTCATTGGATTTTTACGTAATACAAATTTATATTTCATCTGAATAGAAATTTCGGGATAAACATATTTTGGATCCCATCAAAATGTGGGAAATTTTATTGAATTCTGTCTTCAACGGTTGGTTGAAATTATTAATCATTGTCCTAGCTAGAAAATGGGCTGTACTTTTAACAAACTGTAAATGGGCTGTTGTAAATTCCATTAGAATTCAAAAATGGGCTGTACATTCTTACAAAACGAAAATGGGCTATAAGTTCTCTGCCACACACTTGTGGGCCTACTAAGTGATGCGTCCCCTAAAAAAATAAGTTGACGCGTATGCAAGGCTTTGTCAACTTATTATAGTCAACACACGGTTCTAGCAGCAGTGGCCGTTGGATGTCTATCCAACGGATGTCGTGCTTCTCTTCAATCTCGGATATTCTTAGCTTCGGCCGCCCAAAAAATGATTCCTCCCCCTGACATCTGGGGCGCACCGTTTCGGAGGCTGACCTGTGGGTCTACTAAGTTGGAGCGTACCAAAGGCTTTGTCAACTTAGTCAATATAAACGATTCTACCTTCAGTGACCGTACGATGTCCATCCAACGGCCGTAGTGCTTCTTCAACCTCTGGTCTTCTTGGTCCAGCCGCCCAAAGCAGCGCCGGTCGTGCCGCCTGCTCTTGCCTCCGGTGGCCGGCTGTGCTGCCGCGGAGGCCTCACCGCCCGCATACTACTCCCACCGCTGGCCAGGCCATCCCTCCACTCACCCACACCCCCTGTTATTCTGCGGCGACGGCAGCCTCACACCACAGCCGAACCAGTGAACCCTCGTACTCCTCTCCACGTGGGCTTCCACTGCTGCGTCTTCCCCGGCTCTGCGTCGTCCCCTTCCTAGGCGTCACTGTCGTCCACCGCGCTGGTGCTCTCGGCGCGGCATGGTCAACGTGGTCAACGGCCGACTTCCATTGGAAGAGTACTGTACGTGGAGAGGCTGACAGCTCGGTCCATGGCGGCCGCAAGGAAGTGCCTCCTTATTACGCGCAAAATAATTATTCCTCCACCTGACAGTAGGGACCCGCCGAACGGGCCACCTTATTTAGCGAAAAAATGTTTCCCCCCTGACTGTTGGTACCCACCGGACGGGCCACCGTATTTCACGAAAAAAACGTTCCCCCCGCTGTCAGCTCGGACCCACCGGAAGTGCCTCTTTATTACGCACAAAAAAAGAATACTCCCCCTGCTAGCTGGGACTCACCTTGGTGGGAAGCTGACTTGTGGGCCTACTAAGTTGACGGGGACGGAGGGCTTTGTCAACTTAGTCAATATGAACGATTCTACCTCTAGTGACCATACGATGTCCATCCAACAGCTGTAGTGGTTCTTCAACCTCTAGTCTTCTTGCTCCAGCTGCCCAAAGCAGCGCCGGTCGTGTCGTCTGCTCCTGCCTCCCGTGGCCAGCTGTGCTGCCGCGGAGGCCTCACCGCCTCCATACTACTCCCACCGCTGGCCAGGCCATACCTCCACTCCACACACCCACACACCCTGTTATTCTGCGGCGACTGCAGCGCAGCCGAACCAGTGAACCCTCGCACTCCTCTTCGCGTGGGCATCCACTGCCGCGTCTTCCCCGGCTCCGTGTTGTCCCCTTCTTAGGCCTTGCCGTCGTCCACCGCCGTGGTGCTGTCGGCGCGGCGTGGTCAATGTGGTCAACGACCGAATTCCATAGGAAGAATACTGTACGTGAAGAGGCTGACAGCTGGGTCCACGGCAGCCGCAAGGAAGTGCCTCCTTATTATGCGGAAAATAATTATTCCTCCACCTGACAGCAGGGACCCACCGGACGGACCACCAGTATTTCGTGAAAAAAACGTTCCCCCCGCTGTCAGCTCGGACCCACCGGAAGTGCCTCCTTATTACGCACAAAAAAATGAATACTCCCCCGGCTAGCTGGGACCCACCTTGGTGGGAGGTTGTCTTGTGGGCCTACTAAGTTGACGGGGCCGATGGGCTTTGTCAACTTAGTCAATATGAATGATTCTAGCTCCAGTGATCGTACGATGTCCATCCAACGGCCGTAGTGCTTCTTCAACCTCTGGTCTTCTTGCTCCAGCCGCCCAAAGCAGTGTCGGTCGTGCCGCATGCTCCTGCCTCCCGTGGCCGGCTGTGCTGCCGCGGAGGCCTCACCGCCCCCTACTATTCCCACCACTAGCCAGGCCCTGCGGCGACGGCAGCCTCACACCGCAGCCGAACCAGTGAACCCTCGTACTCCTCTCCGCGCGGGCTTCCACTTCCGCGTCTTCACCGGCTCCGCGCCGTCCCCTTCCTAGGCCTCGTCATCGTCCACTGCCGTGGTGCTCTCCGCGCGGCGTGGTCAACGTGGTCAAGGAACGACTTCCATCGGAAGAGTACTGTACGTGGAGAGGCTGACAGCTGGGTCCACGGCCACAGCCCAGTTTTTTTGTGATTTGCCAATTAAGTCGCTTTGTCAGGCCTGTTGGGCTGCAAATCTTTCAAGACGAGGAGAGCTTTTCATTCGTCTGGCCGAGAAAATGGCCCATCAGTAATGAGAAATGAGTTGTACATTTTTAAAACACATCAAACTGGCAATTAGTTCAAATATATTTTTTTCATTTCAAGATTTTAAATTACATTAATTTTTATGCGTGGAGAATTTGTTGGATTCTATGCTGATATACATTTATTTTTAAAATTAGTTTGAATGTGAGACGAAATTTCGGGATTAAAAACAGTTCGGTCCGCACCGAAATATGCAAAATTTCATATATTTTTTTAACCGTGGCCACAATATGGGCTGTAATGCTAACAAAAAGAATATGAGCTCCGAAGAAAACCTTAAGAATTAGCAAATGGGCTGTAAATTATTAGAAATAATGGCAGATGGGCCGTATGCTGTTTCCAATAGATTTGAGGCTTTCCTAAAAAAAAGGTTGACGCACAAGCAGTGACGGTTGGATGTCCATCCAACGGCTCTTGTGCTTCTTCAATCTCTGCTCTTCCTGCTCCAGCCGCTCAAACAAGCGCCGGTGGGACTGCCTGCTCCCTCCTCCCCACGGCCGGCTGTGGTGCCGCACAGGCCTCACCACCCCACCGTACTCCCATCGCTGGCCTAGCCATCCCTCTACTCACCCACACCTGCTGTTATTCTCCGGCGACGGCAGACAAACCAGTAAATCCTCGTTCAGTCGTATTCCCCTCCGCGTGGGAAACAACTGCTGAGTCTTCCCTGCCTCTGTGTCATTCCCTTCCTAGGCCTCGCCGTCGTCCACCGCCCTGGTGCTCTCGGCGCGGCCTGGTCAACATGGTCAGCGACCGACATGCATCTGAAGTGGACTGTACGTGGAGAGGCCGACAGCTGGGTCCACGGCCGCACGCAAGGAAATGCCTCCTTATTACGCGCAAAATAATGATTCGTCCACCTGACATCAGGGACCCACCGAAAGGGCCTCAGTATTTCACAAAAAAAATGTTACCGCCGCTGATAGCTCGGACCCACCAGCTATATCTTCGCACGCAAGGAAGTGCCTCCTTATTACGCACAAAAAAATGAATACTCCCCCTGTTAGTTGGGACCCAGTATAGTGGCAGGCTGACTTGTGGGCCTACTAAGTTGACGGGGACGGAGGGCTTTGTCAACTTAGTCAATATGCCCGATTCTAGATCCAGTGACCGTACGATGTCCATCCAACGGCCGTAGTGCTTCTTCAACCTCTGGTCTTCTTGCTCTAGCCGCCCAAACCAGCGCCGGTCGTGCTTCGTGCTCCTGCCTCCCGTGGCCGGCTGCGATGCGGCGGAGGCCTCACCGCCCCCTACTACTCTCACCGCTGGCCAGGCCATCCCTCTACTCACCCACACCCCCTGTTATTCTGCAGCGACGGCAGCCTCACACCGCAGCGAACCAGTGAACCCTCGTACTCCTCTACGCATGGGCATCCACTGCCGCGTCTTCCCCGGCTCTGCGTCGTCCCCTTCCTAGGCCTCGCCGTCGTCCACCGCCCTGGTGCTCTCGGCACGGCGTGGTCAACATGGTCAAGGAGCGGCTTCCATCGGACGTGGACTGTACGTGGAGAGGCTGACAGATGGGTCCACGGCCGCAGCAAGGAAGTGTCTCCTTATTACGCGCAAAATAATTATTCCTCCACCTGACAGCGGGGACCCACCGGACGGGCCACCATATTTCACGAAAAAAACGTTTCCCCCCTGACTGCTGGGACCCACCAGCTACACCTTCGCACGCAAGGAAGTGCGTCCGGGCAAAAAAAAAATGATTCGCCCCCCTGACTGCTGGGACCCACCAGCTACATCTTCGCACGCAAGGAAGTGTCTCCGGGCAAAAAAAACAACCAAAACGATTCGCCCCCCTGACTGCTAGGACCCACCAGCTACATCTTCGCACGCAAGGAAATGCGTGACAGTCAGGACCCACCTGGTTGAAGCGTACGTAGCATTGTCATTCTGGTCGCGAACGTGTACGTACATATATACTGGTGGATGTAGAGACGCGCATGTGTCGTAGTAGAGGCGCGCACGTAGCATGTATACGTACGTACAGCGGCGAGGGTGCAAGAAAGAAAATACGGCCACGTACGTACATACGGGCAGGGTCTCTAACGCCTATCGTGCATATGTACATGGCTGGGTCGGGATGGAGAAACAACGTCGTCGTCATGTTCATGGGGAGCTAACCGGCTGGGTCGGAATGGAATGCGTGGTCGTGTTCATCGGCAGGGCTTGGACGGAACAGGCGATGGAAACGAGGCCTGGCGTACCGCACAACGGAGGAAACGGCCTTGTGTTCGACCGGCCACGTTCGAAACGGGGTCCTGTTGATCGGGAGGGGCCTGGCGTACCGCAAAACGGAGGAAACGGACCTCCTACGGTTGAAACGGGGGTCATGTTGATCGGCAGGGGTGTGGCGTACCGCAAAACAGAGGAAACGGACCTCCTACGGTCGAAACGGGGGTCCTGTTCATCGGGAGGGGTGTGGCGTACCGCAAAACGGACGAAACGTACTTGTGTTGGAGCGCTACGGTCGAAATGGGGGGGGGGAGGAGTGTGGTGTACCGCAAAATGGGACTCCACGGGATACTGTTCATCTCCACCGTCGACCTCCTCCAGCCTCCACGCGCTACTGTCGACCTCCTCCAGCCTCCACGGGCTCCTATTCATCCAGCCTCCACCACGCGCTACTCCACCGGCTACTGTTCAACCACCCCTCCACGGGCACACCTCCACCGTCTACTATTCATCCAGCCCTCCACACCACAGGGTCATGTTC
>NC_041389.1:296466596-296478201 GCF_002162155.2 Triticum dicoccoides
CATCCAATCGATCGGCTTCAGTTAGCAGCAGTAGCGAAGGAATCGCTCCATCGGCTTCAGTTAACAGCCATCGATCAATCGCTCGGGTTCAGTAACGCGTAGCCTACAGTGTAATCGCTCGGGTTCAGTTAGAGCCAATGCCTCGCACACACGCGCGTACCTGTACGAGAGAAACGCGCATCGCTCTCCCACTGTAACCGGCAACTCCCCGAAATTTTCCTCCCCCTCGCTTCTACCACGGTTTTTTCCGTCATGGACGGCCCAAAGAATGTCATGCAGCTGCGTCTCCGGACCGCCCAGGACGAAAAGCCCATTTTCTGTCATGATTTTTTGTCATAGAAGTAGGAGCCCACCACATCTATGATGATACCGGGTTTTGTCACAATTATCGTCATAGAAGTGTCATATGTATGACAGAAATTTTTTTCGTTCGGCCCAAAATGTCACGGATGTGTCTTTTTTTTGTAGTGATTACCGGTGACGCCCGAAATACTTCCGGTGTCCAAAACCTCACTTCCTATATATAATTCTTTACCTCCGGACCATTCCGGAACTCCTTGTGATGTCCGGGATTTCATCCGGGACACCGAACAACATTCGGTAACCACATACAAACTTTCCCTATAACCCTAGCGTCATCGAACCTTAAGTGTGTAGACCCTACGGGTTCGGGAGGCATGTAGACATGACCGAGACATCCCTCTGGTCAATAACCAACAGCGGGATCTGGATACCCATGTTGGCTCCCACATGTTCCACGATGATCTCATCGGATGAACCACGATGTCGGCCATTCAAGCAATCCCGTATACAATTTCCTTTGTCAATCGGTATGTTACTTGCCCGAGATTCGATCGTCGGTATCCCAATACCTTGTTCAATCTCGTTACCGGCAAGTCACTTTACTCGTTCCGTAATGCATGATCCTGTGACTAACTACTTAGTCACATTGAGCTCATTATGATGATGCATTACCGAGTGGGCCCAGAGATACCTCTCCGTCATACGGAGTGACAAATCCCAGTCTCGATTCGTGCCAACCCAACAGACACTTTCGGAGATACATGTAGTGCACCTTTATATCCACCCAGTTACGTTGTGACGTTTGGTACACCCAAAGCATTCCTACGGTATCCGGGAGTTGCACAATCTCATGGTCTAAGGAAATGATGCTTGACATTAGAAAAGCTCTTAGCAAACAAACTACACGATCTTGTGCTATGCTTAGGATTGGGTCTTGTCCATCACATCACTCTCCCAATGATGTGATCCCGTTATCAATGGCATCCAATGTCCATAGCCAGGAAACCATGACCATCTGTTGATCAACGAGCTAGTCAACTAGAGGCTCACTAGGGACTTGTTGTGGTCTATGCATTCACACATGTATCACAGTTTCCAGTCAATACAATTATAGCATGAACAATAGACAATTATCATGAACAAGGAAATATAATAATAACCATCTTATTATTGCCTCTAGGGCATATTTCCAACACATACTACTATCCTTTATAGCACACATGTGCTTCAAAGTAGCACCATGCATTTCATATATAGAGTTTTCATATACTTCACGAATATGGTAGTGGGAGGTTATTCTGATGATGGGCTTCCTCAAATGTTTGAGGATTTCATGAGAAAGTAAGTTGGATGCACACTCACTTAGTTGCACTGGGAGAGCTTTCATATACTTATCTCTCTGGTGCATCCGTTGCATGGCAATCCCTACTCCTCGCATCAATATCAATTGTAAGGCCTCCCCATTGCCTAACGATTAGCCGTGTGCAGACTAAGGCATAGCCTAGTGGTGGAAAGGGGTTGATGCCTTCTCACCCACCCAGGTTCAAGGCTTGGTACTTGCAATTTGGGTTTGTTCCAACAATTATATTTTATGGCCTCTCTTACAATGTTTATGTAAAAAAATGATTAGCTGCATTGATGCGAGACTTTCTCCACTTTTTTCTTCTTATAACCTCCATCATCATTCTATCTGCCGTCCAAAGTGTCAATACCATAGCTCACGCTCAAGTAGTGCATGGGTGTTGAATAGCTGAAGCGAGAAAAGCATGATTTGATTGCTTAGTTGAGCACTAGGGTAGTCCATGATTTCATGTCTATATGGTAGGAAGACTGAGCGTGCTATGCTATTATTGATTGAGTATGAAATCACTTTCTTTAGCAATTTTATTGTGGAAAGGTAATGATTATTTATTTGCATGCTCATGTATTGTTATTTTTAATGTTAAATTGATAGACTATTGCCATGAATCAGTTTTATCCTAAGTTCGTACCATGATTAATTATTTGATCAAGATTGTGATAGGTAGCATGTCACACCAAAAAATTCTTTGTCTTATCATTTACGTACTCCAGGGCAAGCAAACTAAGCTCGTGATGCTGATATGTCTTCGACGTATCTATTATTTTTGATTTTTCATGCTATTATCGTACCACTTTTTACATATTTTTTGGCAACACTTTATATTATTTCTATTTGGACGAACCTATTAACCCAGTGCCAAAGGTCAGTTCCTGTTTTCTATCATTTTGAGTTTTTAGGTGAAAAACCATGGAGCCAGAATAACGTGAAAAGTTGTGTGGATTTTTTGGAATATATCTGAATTTTTGGAGAAAATTCAACATGAGACTAGGCCCTTGGGCCTCACATGGGAAAGCCCCATGGCCAGGGATTACCCGCACCATTAGCCCATGTGGAGAGGCCGTGAAGCTTCTGGAGCTCTCCTTCGTGCGGAAGGGAGCTAATTGATGGAAAAATATCGTGTTAAAATTTCATCTCGATCGAAGTTACGGAACTCTGGTTATAAAAGAAACGGTGTTCGGGGAGAAACCATGACCGAAACAGAGAAGAAACCCTAGAAGAGGATGAGACATCCAATCTAGAGGGGCTCCCGCCCTTCGGGGGGCGTGGAGGCCAAGGACTAGAGGGGAACCCTTCTCCCATCTAAGGGGGAGGCCAAACAAGAAGAAGAAGAAGGGGCCTCTCTCTCTCTCTCTCTCTCTCTCTCTCTCTCTCTCTCTCTCTCTCTCTCCCATGGTGCCAGAGTGCCACCAGGGGAACCATCGTCGCCGCAACCATGCCCATAACCATCCTCCCTCTATAATCAGTGGTCTACTCTAACGTAACCGGTTGTAATCCCCTACTTGAACATGGCGTCTGATCTTATATATTATTATCCAATGATGTGTTGCACCCCTATTATGTTTGAGTAGTTTCTTTTTGTCTTATGGGCTAATTATGGTATGGTATGGTTGATATGAGTTGTATGTTATTATGGTGTTGTCATATGGTGTCCGCCATCTCGCGCAAGCGTGTGGGGTTCCCACTGTAGGGTTTTGCAATATGTTAATGATTTGCTTATAGTGGGTTGCGGGAGTGACTGAAGCCTAAACCCGAGTTCGTGAGTTGTTGCATATGGGATGAAAGGAGACTTTTAACTTAATGCTACAATTCGAATTTACCTTATGGAATCTTCAGTAGTTGTCCTTGCTAGAGTCAACCATGTGAACCAAGTACAAAGAGTATGTTACATTAGGCCTCTCCCTCGTAAGTATGGTTCACTACCGTGTCATATTTAATTGCCTAGGGACAATTTCTCACATCCTACCACCACTTTCCCACACTCGTTATATTTACTTTATTGTTCTTTATTAAAAACAACACATTCATTATCTTGTAAACATATTCCATCACTCCTACAAAATAGTTTTATTTCTTGTTCCAGGTAAAGTGAACATTAATGTGCATAGAGTTGTATGAAGGAAATATGCCCTAGAGGCAATAATAAAGTTATTATTTATTTCCTTATATCATGATAAATGTTTATTATTCATGCTAGAATTGTATTAACCGGAAACATAATACATGTGTGAATATATAGACAAACAGAGTGTCACTAGTATGCCTCTACTTGACTAGCTTGTTAATCAAAGATGGTTATGTTTCCTAACCATGGACAAAGAGTTGTTATTTGATTAACGGGATCACATCATTAGTTGAATGATCTGATTGACATGACCCATTTTGTTAGCCTAGCACTTGATCGTTTAGTATACTGCTATTGCTTTCGTCATGACTTATACAAAGTTCCTGCAACTATGAGATTGTGCAACTCCCGTTTACCGGAAGAACACTTTGTGTGCTACCAAACGTCACAACGTAACTGGGTGATTATAAAGGTGCTCTACAGGTGTTTCCGAAGGTACATGTTGAGTTGGCATAATTCGAGATTAGGATTTGTCACTCCGATTGTCGGAGAGGTATCTCTGGGCCCTCTCGGTAATACTCATCACCTAAGCCTTGCAAGCATGTAACTAATGAGTTAGTTATGAGATGACGTATTACAGAACGAGTAAAGAGACTTGCCGGTAACGAGATTGAACTAGGTATTGGATACCGACGATCAAATCTCGGGCAAGTAACATACCGATGACAAAGGGAACAAAGTATGTTGTTATGCGGTTTGACCGATAAAGATCTCCGTAGAATATGTAGGAACCAATATGGGCATCCAGGTCCCGCTATTGGTTATTGACCGGAGACATGTCTCGGTCATGTCTACATTGTTCTCGAACCGTAGGGTCCGCACGCTTAAGGTTTCGATGACAGTTATATTATGAGTTTATGTATTTTGATGTACCGAAGGTTGTTCGGAGTCCCGGATGTGATCACGGACATGACGAGGAGTCTCGAAATGGTCGAGACATAAAGATTGATATATTGGACGGATATATTTGGACACCGGAAAGGTTCCGGGAGAGTTTGGGAATATACCGGAGCTCCGGGAGGTTACCGGAACCCCCCGGTAAGTATATGGGCCTTATTGGGCCTTAGTGGAAGGGAGGGAGAAGGAGCAAAGGAGGGGGCGCCCCCCCCAAGCCCAATCCGAATTGGGAAGGGGGCCGGCCCCCCCTTTCCTTCTCTCCACCCCCCTCTTCCTTCCTTCTCCTACTCCGAATAGGAAAGAGGGGGGGCCAAACCTACTTGGAGTAGGATTGCCCCCCCTAGGGCGCGCCACCCCTTGGCCCGGCCTCCTCCTCCCTCCCTCCTTTATATACGGGGGTAGAGGGGCACCCTAGACACACAAGTTGATCATTGAGATCGTTCCTTAGCTGTGTGCGGTGCCCCCCTCCACGATATTACACCTCGGTCATATTGTAGCGGTGCTTAGGCGAAGCCCTGCGACAGGAGAACATCAAGATCGTCACCACGCCGTCGTGCTGATGGAACTCCTCCCTGCGCCTCTGCTGGATCGGAGATCGGGGTGCGTCATCGAGCTGTACGTGTGTCAAGAACTCGGAGGTGCCGGAGTAATGGTGCTTGGATCGGTTGAACCGGGAGGACGTACGACTACTTCCTCTACGTTGCGTCAACGCTTCCGCTTCGGTCTACGAGGGTACGTAGACAACACTCTCCCCTCTCGTTGCTATGCATCACCATGATCTTGCGTGTGCGTAGGAAATTTTTTGAAATTACTACGTTCCCCAACAGTGGCATCCGAGCCTAGGTTTTATGCGTTGATGTTATATGCACGAGTAGAACACAAGTGAGTTGTGGACGATATAAGGCATACTGCCTACCAGCATGTCATACTTTGGTTCAGCGGTATTGTGAGATGAAGCGGCCCAGACCGACATTACGCGTACGCTTACGCGAGACTGGTTTCACCGTTACGAGCACTCGTGCTTAAAGGTGGCTGGCGGGTGTCTGTCTCTCTCACTTTAGTTGAACCGAGTGTGGCTACGCCCGGTCCTTGTGAAGGTTAAAGCGGAGTCTATTTGACAAACTATCGTTGTGGTTTTGATGCGTAGGTAAGAACGGTTCTTGCTAAGCCCGTAGCAGCCACGTAAAATTTGCAACAACAAAGTAGAGGACGTCTAACTTGTTTTTGTAGGGCATGTTGTGATGTGATATGGTCAAGACGTGATGCTATATTTTATTGTATGAGATGATCATGTTTTGTAACCGAAGTTATCGGCAACTGGCAGGAGCCATATGGTTGTCGCTTTATTGTATGAAATGCAAACGCCCTGTAATTGCTTTACTTTATCACTAAGCGGTAGCGATAGTCGTAGAAGCAATAGATGGCGTAACGACAACGATGCTACGATGGAGATCAAGGTGTCGCGCCGGTGACGATGGTGATCACGACGGTGCTTCGGAGATGGAGATCACAAGCACAAGATGATGATGGCCATATCATATCACTTATATTGATTGCATGTGATGTTTATCCTTTATGCATCTTATCTTGCTTTGATTGACGGTAGCATTTTAAGATGATCTCTCACTAAAAATTATCAAGAAGTGTTCTCCCTGAGTATGCACCGTTGCCAAAGTTCGTCGTGCCCAGACACCACGTGATGATCGGGTGTGATAAGCTCTACGTCCATCTACAACGGGTGCAAGCCAGTTTTGCACACGTAGAATACTCAGGTTAAACTTGACGAGCCTAGCATATGAAGATATGGCCTCGGAACACGGAGACCGAAAGGTCGAGTGTGAATCATATAGTAGATATGATCAACATAAGATGTTCACCATTGAAAACTACTCCATCTCACGTGATGATCGGTTATGGTTTAGTTGATTTGGATCACGTGATCACTTAGATGACTAGAGAGATGTCTGTCTAAGTGAGAGTTCTTAAGTAATATGATTAATTAAACTTAAATTTATCATGAACTTAGTCCTGGTAGTATTTTGCAAATTATGTTGATCAATAGCTCGCGTTGTTGCTTTCATATGTTTATTTTGATATGTTCCTAGAGAAAACTGTGTTGAAAAATGTTAGTAGCAATGATGCGGATTGGATCCGTGATCTGAGGTTTATCCTCATTGCTGCGCAGAAGAATTATGTCCTTGATGCACTGCTAGGTGACAAACCTATTGCATGAGCAGATGCATACGTTATGAAACGTTTGGCTAGCTCAATATGATGACTACTTGATAGTTTAGTGCACCATGCTTAACGGCTTAGAATCGGGACTTCAAAGACGTTTTGAACGTCATGGACCATATGAGATGTTCCATAAATTGAAGTTAATATTTCAAGCAAATACCCAAGTTGAGAGATATGAAGTCTTCAACAAGTTCTATAGCTAAAAGATGGAGGAGAATCGCTCAACTAGTGAGCATGTGCTCAGATTGTCTGGGTACTACAATCGCTTGAATCAAGTGGGAGTTAATCTTCTAGATAAGATAGTGATTGACATAATTCTCTAGTCACCATCACCAAGTTAGTAGAACTTCGTGATGAACTATAGTATGCAAGGGATGATTCCCGAGTTTTTCATGATGATGAAATCGTTGAAGGTAGAAATCAAGAAAGAACATCAAGTGTTGATGGTTAACAAGACCACTAGTTTCAAGAAAAGGGCAAAGGGATAGAAGGGAACTTCAAGAAGAACGGCAAGCAAGTTTCTGCTCAAGTGAAGAAGCCCAAGTCTGGACCTAAGCCTGAGACTAAGTGCTTCTACTGCAAAGGGACTGGTCACTGGAAGTAGAACTACCCCAAGTATTTGGCGGATAAGAAGGATGGCAAATTGAACAAAGGTATATTTGATATACATGTTATTGATGTGTACTTTACTAGTGTTTATAGCAACCCCTCGGTATTTGGTACTGGTACAGTTGCTAAGAGTAGTAACTCGAAACGGAAGTTGTAGAATAAACAGAAACTAGTTAAGGGTGAAGTGATGATGTGTGTTGAAAGTAGTTTCAAGATTGATATGATCATCATCGCACACTCCCTATACTTTCGGGATTAGTGTTGAACCTAAATAAATGTTATTTGGTGTTTGCGTTGAGCATGAATATGATTTGATCGTGTTTATTGCAATACGGTTATTCATTTAAGTAAGAGAATAAACTGTTGTTCTGTTTACATGAATAAAACCTTATATGGTTACACACCCAATGAAAATGGTTCATTGGATCTCGATCGTAGTGATACACATATTCATAATATTGAAACCAAAAGATGCAAAGTTAATAATGATAGTGCAACTTATTTTGTGGCACTGCCGTTTAGGTCATATTGGTGTAAAGCACATGAAGAAACTCCATGCTGATCGGGTTTTGGAATCACTTGATTATGAATCACTTGATGCTTGCGAACCATGCCTCATGGGCAAGATGACTAAGGCTCCGTTCTCCGGAACAGTGGAGTGAGCAACTGACTTATTGGAAATAATACATACTGATGTATGCGATCCGATGAGTGTTAAGGCTCGCGGCGGGTATCGTTATTTTCTGACCTTCACAGATGATTTGAGTAAATATGGGTATATCTACTTGATGAAACATAAGTCTGAAATAGTTGAAAGGTTCAAAGAATTTCAGAGTGAAGTGGAAAAATCATCGTAACAAGAAAAATAAAGTTTCTACGATCTGATCGCGGAGACAAATATTTGAGTTACGAGTTTGGTCTTCAATTAAAACAATGTGGAATAGTTTCACAAATTCATGCCACCTGGAACACCACATCATAATGGTGTGTCCGAACGTCATAACTGTACTTTATTGGATATAGTACAATCTATGATGTTTCTTACCGATTTACCAATATCGTTTTGGGATCATGCATTAGAGACAACTGCATTCATGTTAAATAGGGCACCATCTAAATCCGTTGAGACGACACTATATGAACTGTGGTTTAGCAAGAAACCAAAGTTGTCGTTTCTTAAAGTTTGGGGCTGCGATGCTTATGTGAAAAAGTTTCATCCTGATAAGCTCAAACCCAAATCGGAGAAGTGCGTCTTCATAGAATACCCAAAGGAAATTGTTGGGTACACCTTCTATCACAGATCCGAAGGCAAAACATTCGTTGCTAAAAATGGATCCTTTCTAGAGAAGGAGTTTCTCTCGAAAGAAGTGAGTGGGAGGAAAGTAGAACTTGATGAGGTAACTGTACCTGTTCCCTTATTGGAAAGTAGTTCATCACAGAAATCTGTTCTTATGACTACTATACCAATTAGTGTGGAAGCAAATGATGATGATCATGTAACTTCAGATCAAGTTACTACCGAACCTCGTAGGTAAAACAGAGTGAGATCCGCACCAGAGTGGTACGGTAATCCTGTTCTGGAGGTCGTGTTACTTGACCATGACAAACCTACGAACTATGAGGAAGCGATGATGAGCCCAGATTCCGCGAAATGGCTTGAGGCCATGAAATCTGAGATGGGATCCATGTATGAGAACAAAGTGTGGACTTTGGTGGAGTTGCCCGATGATCGGCAAGCCATATTGTATAAATGGATCTTCAAGAGGAAGACAGATGCTGTTACTATCTACAAAGCTAGAATTGTCGCAAAAGGTTTTCGACAATTTCAAAGTGTTGACTACGATGAGAGTTTCTCACTCGTATCTATGCTTAAGTCTGTCCGAATCATGTTAGCAATTGCCGCATTTTATGAAATCTGGCAAATGGATAAACAAAACTGCATTCCTTAATGGAGTTATTAAAGAAGAGTTGTATGTGATGCAACCAAGAGATTTTGTCGATCCTAAAGGTGTTAACAAAATGTGCAAGCTCCAGCGATCCTTTTATGGACTGGTGCAAGCATCTCGGAGTTGGAATATACGCTTTGATAAGTTGATCAAAGCATATAGTTTTATACAGACTTGCGGTGAGGCCTGTATTTACTAGAAAATGAGTGGGAGCACTACAACATTTCTGATAAGTATATGTGAATGACATATTGTAGATCGGAAATAATGTAGAATTATTCTGCAAAGCAAAAAGGAGTGTTTGAAAGGAGTTTTTTCAAAGAAAGACCTTGGTGAAGCTGCTTACATATTGAGCATCAAGATCTATAGAGATAGATCAAGACGCTTGATAAGTTTTTTCAATGAGTACATACCTTGACAAGATTTTGAAGTAGTTCAAAATGGAACAGTCAAAGAAAGAGTTCTTGCCTGTGTTACAAGGTGTGAAATTGAGTAAGACTCAAAACCCGACCACGGCAGAAGATAGAAAGAGAATGAAAGTCATTCCCTATGCCTTGGCCATAGGTTCTATAAAGTATGCCATGCAGTGTACCATATCTATTGTATACCCTACACTGAGTTTGGCAAGGGAGAACAATAGTGATCTAGGAGTAGATCACTGGACAGCGGTCAAAATTATCCTTAGTGGAATAAGGATATGTTTCTCGATTATGGAAGTGACAAAAGGTTCGTCGTAAAGGGTTACGTCGATGCAAGTTTTGACACCGATCTGGATGACTCTAAGTCTCGATCTAGATACATATTGAAAGTGGGAGCAATTAGCTAGAGTAGCTCCGTGCAGAGCATTGTAGACATAGAAAATTGCAAAATACATAACGGATCAGAATGTGAAAGACCCGTTGACTAAGATTCTCTCACAAGCAAAACATGATCACACCTTAGTACTCTTCGGGTGTTAATCACATAGCGATGTGAACTAGATTACTAAATCTAGTAAACCCTTTGGGTGTTGGTCACACGGCGATGTGAACTATGGGTGTTAATCACATGATGATGTGAACTATCGATGTTAATCACATTGTGATGTGATCTAGATTATTGACTCTAGTGCAAGTGGGAGACTGAAGGAAATATGCCCTAGAGGCAATAATAAAGTTATTATTTATTTCCTTATATCATGATAAATGTTTATTATTCATGCTAGAATTGTATTAACCGGAAACATAATACATGTGTGAATATATAGACAAACAGAGTGTCACTAGTATGCCTCTACTTGACTAGCTTGTTAATCAAAGATGGTTATGTTTCCTAACCATGGACAAAGAGTTGTTATTTGATTAACGAGATCACATCATTAGTTGAATGATCTGATTGACATGACCCATTCTGTTAGCCTAGCACTTGATCGTTTAGTATACTGCTATTGCTTTCGTCATGACTTATACAAAGTTCCTGCAACTATGAGATTGTACAACTCCCGTTTACCGGAAGAACACTTTGTGTGCTACCAAACGTCACAACGTAACTGGGTGATTATAAAGGTGCTCTATAGGTGTTTCCGAAGGTACATGTTGAGTTGGCATAATTCGAGATTAGGATTTGTCACTCCGATTGTCGGAGAGGTATCTCTGGGCCCTCTCGGTAATACTCATCACCTAAGCCTTGCAAGCATGTAACTAATGAGTTAGTTATGAGATGATGTATTACAGACCGAGTAAAGAGACTTGCCGGTAACGAGATTGAACTAGGTATTGGATACCGACGATCAAATCTCGGGCAAGTAACATACCGATGACAAAGGGAACAAAGTATGTTGTTATGCGGTTTGACCGATAAAGATCTTCGTAGAATATGTAGGAACCAATATGGACATCCAGGTCCCGCTATTGGTTATTGACCGGAGACATGTCTCGGTCATGTCTACATTGTTCTCGAACCGTAGGGTCCGCACGCTTAAGGTTTCGATGACAGTTATATTATGAGTTTATGTATTTTGATGTACCGAAGGTTGTTCGAAGTCCCGGATGTGATCACGGACATGACGACGAGTCTCGAAATGGTCGAGACATAAAGATTGATATATTGGACGGATATATTTGGACACCGGAAAGGTTTCGAGAGAGT
>NC_041389.1:296478477-296487027 GCF_002162155.2 Triticum dicoccoides
CCTTAGTGGAAGGGAGGGAGAAAGAGCAAAGGAGGGGGCGCGCCCCCCCAAGCCCAATCCGAATTGGGAAGGGGGCCGGGCCCCCCTTTCCTTCTCTCCTCCCCCCTCTTCCTTCCTTCTCCTACTCCGAATAGGAAAGAGGGGGGGGGCCAAACCTACTTGGAGTAGGATTGCCCCCCCTAGGGCGCGCCACCCCTTGGGCCGGCCTCCTCCTCCCTCCCTCCTTTATATACGGGGGTAGAGGGGCACCCTAGACACACAAGTTGACCATTGAGATCGTTCCTTAGCCGTGTGCGGTGCCCCCCTCCACGATATTACACCTCGGTCATATTGTAGCGGTGCTTAGGCGAAGCCCTGCGACAGGAGAACATCAAGATCGTCACCACGCCGTCGTGCTGACGGAACTCCTCCCCGCGCCTCTGCTGGATCGGAGATCGGGGTGCGTCATCGAGTTGTACGTGTGTCAAGAACTCGGAGGTGCCGGAGTAACGGTGCTTGGATCGGTTGAACCGGGGGGACGTACGACTACTTCCTCTATGTTGCGTCAACGCTTCCGCTTCGGTCTACGAGGGTACGTAGACAACACTCTCCCCTCTCGTTGCTATGCATCACTATGATCTTGCGTGTGCGTAGGAATTTTTTTGAAATTACTACGTTCCCCAACATTGTATTGGTGGTCGCTAGAACTTGAGAGGATATTAATTCTACCTTCAGCTCCTCGTTGGGTTCAACACTCATATTTATGAAGGCTACAACTGATCCCCTGTACTTCTGGGCTATCAGACTTCGTTGCCCATAGTGTATGATTTGTCATCGTATTCGACGGATGCTCTCGTACTGCACGATGGTTCGTCGGGCCCGGGCTGCATAGGTTTGGGTGGGAGCTCTTGGCCAAGCCAACAGAGCGGTGGGGAGCTTGTCCGCGGCGGCGGAGTCCCAGTATCTCGTCGCCATCATCGGACATGAGCTCACATGTGGGGCTCGTCCCGATTCTCCAAGTTCTGATGGGTCCATTAGTGGCCACATGGCTATGAGAGAAAAAGGTGGGCAGTATAAAGAAAGAGGGAGATCTGGCTAGCTAGTGAAGGGTATAGAGAGGAACAAAAAAACCTAAGAGTGAAGGGGATATAGGAAGAAGTGAAAAGAGAGAGGAGAAAGAAAAGTTGTGAGAGGAGCTAGGGAGAAGTGAAAGAAGGGGGGAGAGAAAGGGGAGAAATAAGTGAAGTGAAAGGAGAAGGAAAAGAGGTCGTGAACTCAACTATTGGCGCACCATACAAATGGCAGGTTATGCATGTCACACACCATTAGTATGTAGTTCACGGGTGGCGTGCAAAAAAAAGTCACAGGCCGCCAATATCTACCTCATGAGGCAGAAGTTACTGGTACATGTACCATTTAGGTGCCAGACCAACAACAATGACACTACCTGTGACATGCCACATAATTGTCACGCCATTACTAACTTATGCCTGCTCAAAACACTGCTTCCCATAAACTACTGGCATGTAAAAAACTAAAAATACAAACACACAATTAGTAATAGTTTTTTTTCATATGAAATTTACAACACTGGTATTGCTCAAAAAAATACAACACTTGTATTTCAAAAAAAAATACCAGTTGTGTGGGTTAAAATTGGTGCACCACTAACAAAGATTTTGTCTAAGCATTTTTGCACTAGTGACATCTCCTTAGTGACTTAGTATCTACAGCCCTCATTACATATCCACATTCCATCGAAATAGGAAAATTGCAACTTGCACGACTTAGGTCAACGATATGCTATTCCACATTGTTTTTTTCTTTGAAATAATGTGCTCTTGATCATTGCACTAACTTGGTTGTCGTTTATCCTTTTTGTTCTCAAAGTTAAATGAGATAAAATTTATTTATCTTTCTTTTGACAGAGGGTGTTTTTATTGCCTCGTCAAGAAGCATCATGCAGATAAAAAATACAGAGTGTGCACCCTGTCAACACCAATGCACACACAAATTAGTACGCCGACAAATAGCAAATCCTTACAAGACCGTGGCGATGCCAAGCGGAAAGAAAAACAATGAAAAAAACTACCGAAGCAATTAGCAAAACAACTAAAACACCCACCACCACTAGCAACACATGCACCGTGAAAATAGGTCTTCAAGGGCCATGCCTCCAGGAAGGGAACAGTGCACAAGCGTTATCGTCGCCTCATCAACCACCAAGGTCGGATCATGGGTTTTCACCCCGAAGAAATTTTGAGCGACCTCCAAACAATGCCTTCGTGGCAGGGAAACAGATAGAGATCCGCCAATGTCTGGTACAATCAATGAATGTTAGACCTGGGGTTTCACCCCAGAAATTGAGACTCGGTGCCCAAAAGAACACCAGTAAAAAAGAAGTCACCTAGTGTTGCTGCCCCCACTTGACAAGAACATTGTTGCAATACACCGATTATCCGGCTCACGGTCGTGATGCGCACAATTTTGACATACCCAATGGTGTCGATGTGTTGTGCGGTTGAAGGCTCCCATGAACCTCCTATGAACCATGCCAAGGCCCACTGCCCTCGGCGGTGATGGCTCCGCACCTGAGGCCGCATTGAGGCTCCGACAGCGCTGTAGATTGGGAAGGCGAGGGGAAGGGGCATGACGGCCACCACGCGTGGCATCCCGGACGGGCGTGATTTAAGTCTAGGGTTGGAGGTGGGGAAGGAGATGCATGGGAAGAGGTAAAGGACGCCCCGCCAACGCCGTCTGCCGCCAGACAACCTCCATTGACAACGTCGAGGTCTTTGGTGTGCGGCGGCGCTGCCTCCGGAGTCGCGTGCCCGAAAGATGTTTTTTTATCATATGTTTGGACATTGAGGAAGACGAGCAGTTTCATAACATGATGCCCGAAAGAAAATCATAAGAGCAATTACCTGGATTTTTGCGTATTTGATTATAGATCTATTGTGACTAGACTTGAAAAATATAGATGTTATTCAACTTTTAGGAAGAGAGAAGCAGAATAATTGGAGGGCCATGCAAACACGAAAGAAAGGAGGGGCGTAGAAGTGACACAACCACTGAGAGACAGAAAGAAAAAAGAAGGATTTGTTTAGCCGGTGGCAGCTTCACACGAAAAAGAGAAACATTTGGCAGAAAAGAGGCGGCTGCTTTTTGGTCACCTGTCAAAGGCCCTTTCCACAGATAAGCATCTCTCTTGTCTTTTCCCTTCTCTCTCCATCTGTCTATCTCTCTCTTTCCTAGACAAATAATCAAAATTCTTGTATAGCTAAGACTAAATCTTTCCGGGCCCACATGATCGTTTTTACTGTATCCTTTTGACGTGATTGCACGAGCAAGCCTCTTGAGGGCTCAGCTTGCAGAGCAAAAGAATATTTATAAAGAACTCAACACCATCATCTGATCAGAGTCCGCCACACAGAATGTTGTGGAATTAAATTAGGTATCCTTATCCTCCATGCTCTTCTTTTTTGGCGAAATTATTCTCCATATTCTTGAATGAAGAAAATAAATATGTGGTATATATGGACGGAGAATAGGACGTGGGAGAAGTAACTTGGGTGGTCCTTATGTTTGAGATGATGATGGCGTTAACATGGCCGCTGGTTCCAAATGTTTCCGCAAAAGAGTTCAAAACATCAAGAATTTCATGACCACACATCATCAAGTGGCCAAAAGCAGTACGAATGGGCACAAACATTGAACCTCTTAAAAAGCCAGATTGGTGGTAGATGATATGATCTTCTTCTCAACTTGCCACGGCATTATTATTTATTTTTTTTGCAAAGATCTGGTGCTCGTCTTTTCTATTCTTTTTAGCTAGAGGAAGGTCTACTTGTCTTTACTGCCGCCTGTCCGCTCTTGCTCCTGCTGCTACCACTTTCTAGTCTCTGTCATGATTTTATATCAGGTGCGCCTCAAAAGTGTATTGGATTTTGACGCGTTATTGCGTATACACTTGGCAAGGTGCGAACCAATAATCCTTCTGCCTACTGTCTGTAAGAATGACAAACACTGGTCCATACAACTATTGTTCCGTTTCTTGCAAAATTATAATCCCTTCGTTCCTAAATATTTGTCTTTCTAGAGATTTTAACAAGTGACTACAAAATGAATGAATCTATACTTTAAAATATATCTATATACATCCGTATATGGTAGTCCATTTAAAATCCTAAAATGACAAATATTTAGGAATGAAGGGAGTACTTAGTAGTTCATATAAATTGATTCACTCAACGTCGTAATTCCACTTTTACATATGAGTCATTTTCTATGCACCCAGAGCAACTCTAACGCGCCGACCCAAACGGACGGTGCTTTTGTCCGCTTTTTGTCCGTTTGGGTCGGCCGCCCGTCCGGCGTCCGCTCTCTTTTAGATTTGGATCGGCAGTGCCCAACGCGCCGACTCATTTCATGACCGCACGCATAGATCATGCCAGCGGCCATGTCGTCGCCCTGGTTTTGACGCTCCAGCGCGCGGGAAAGGTTTGCGCGTGCGGGGGGAAATCGGCCTAGCGTGCGCTGATTTTGGCGCGCCGCAGCCGGCGCTCGTTATTAATAAGGCGCTCCCTCTACACTTTGCCTGCCGCCCACTCATCTTGCCCCCTCTTACTAGCCTCACCGCCTCTGCGCCATCATGTCGATGCGTCGCATGGGCGCTTCGGATTTTCGCGGAGTCCGCGAGCGCCGCTCCGACGCCTTCTCCTCCGAGATCTGGTTTGCCGAGAAACGCCTCATTCTCAACACCGCAAAGGAGGCGGCCTGCGCGTACCACGCGGCGGCGTGGCGCCTCTGGCGGCCTAGTTGGGAGATGAATTTTTCGGACGTGTTGACGAGCCAGCGGGCGCAGGATCTCGCACCTCTCCCGCACTTTTCACCGACGAGGATCGTCGTGACAACCGGAGGCGGCAGCGTCGCCTCGCCATCACCGAGATGGACATGGAAGCCATGGCAGTGTGGCGCAAACGCTTCACGCAGGACATCGTCAACGAGCGCCAGTTCTACAAGCAAAGGAGGATGGAGAGGGAGGCGAGGAGGACGAAGCGAGCCGCCTATCGGGAGACAACCGTGCGCGGAAGCAGCCCACTCAATTGAACATGAAGCTAGGAGAAGCGTCGTCCTGGGACTCCGAGGACGAGAGGGGTGATGACGCCTACATTCAGACATCGAAGGAGGACATTACCGAGTCAGAGTCGGAAAACGACGAGTAGTTGATCTTTTCTTTTATCTGTCTATACTAGAACTATCTATGTATCATTTTTCTATCGAAAAAAATGGCCGGCAGCGTCGGCGGCGAAGCAGACAGGCGAGGGTGTGTTGTTGGATGCAAAGAGGCCAATGTGCCACCGACCAGCGGGCCAGGGGAGGAGAGAGGGCGAGCGCGCGTCCGTCTTGTGTCCGCGCCGACGCAAATCCGGCTAAAAAAGAGCCGAGAATGGGTCGGCAGGCGGATGGAAAGCGGACGCGCGGCCGTTTGGGTCGGCGTGTTGGGCCGCCTTTTCTGCCCGCGTCGACCCAAACGAACGACGGTGGACGAAATGGGTCGTCCCATTGGAGTTGCTTTTAGAGAAGCAGTGAAGGCAGATCTGAGCAATTCAATCTAATTTCCGTTCTGATTAGATTATGATTTGCCGGTGGGGACGAACACGGGTGGCGAAGAAATCCAGCACCTCAAACATCGTCTTCATACGTAGCCAGCTTTACCATCAAAAAGAGACACGGATGCTGACACTTGGCCCTACTCGTCCTTTTCACACCACACATCAGACAAATAAGATATGCCTGACAGGAAACGAAATAAGCATAGTTTAATTTCAAAAATGAAGGAGCACTAAGTGACACCTACTAAACCATTATTAAGGATGACACGGCATGACCCTCTACCAACAAGGCCTGCCAATAGGTCACGTGTCTCGTTTTGGGACCAACTTAACTAAGCTTCTTAATTAGTTTGGATGATGTGTAATTTCGAAGGTAAGCTTGCATAAGTAACCCGATGATACCGCGTTCGGTGAGTCAGATGATCGATCCTTGTTAAGTTGTTTCACATACATTGCATGACTAAGCTTGCATATGCCCCTTCACTCACAGCCAGGTCAGCTGGCAGCTTTTGCATTATTGATACTTACGTGCTCCCTGTTTACTTTTTTATTTCTTTATTGAGAAACCAACTACTCCCTCCGTCCCAAAATACTTCTCTTAGAAATGAAAAAAAATGAATGTATCTATAACTATAAAAAATCAAGATACAACCATTTTAAGGATAAGTATTTCCGGACGAAGAGAGTATGAAGAAAAGAGTAGTTTGACTTATTAGAGAAAACTAGACAAAAACCATATACAACGGGACAAAGTGTTCCACCGGCCATCAAAGCGACCGAACCAAGACACACCCCGCATCAAACAAGTTGACCACCAAAACCCCTTGGGGAACTGCACCACTGCCACACAGATCGCTATGGGAGGAGTGAGACTAGGCCGCCCCAACATCGATGATGAAGAGAGCACACCCCAAAAACCCATGTCGTCAATAGCACCAAACTAAAAGACAACCAATACAACCCGGGGCCACCACTTCCGTCATACTCCTAGCTTTCATGCCCAGCACAGCCTGGCCTCACCACCCTTAGGCTCGAAGTCTCAATAGCCCCCGCTCGCACACAAACCACAAAATCGCATGACCAAGATAATCACAGCCCAGGTTGCACAAAAACACCTGCCCGTGGACCTTAGCCGCCGTGCCAAAATCTCGGGCCACTACCCGGACATCCAACAACAACCTGGAGGCCAATTGCCTCTACTTCCACAACCTCCACCGATGAGATAAAACTCCATTCTCCCTTTTCATTAACCAAGTTTGGCTTATTTTAAATAAATAAAACATCAGATAAAACCAAACAATGGGATAGTTAAACCCACAAATGTAGAAACGGCACAAAACAAAGGGAAAACTTCAACCAAGACCCTAGATCTAAAATTTCTCCCTAAGATGAATTCGAACTCGTCCAGTGTAAGCCACCATAGCTCTAGTCGGTGATGGACAACAACATGAAATTCAACCACCGAAGTATATGCAAAGATCAGTAGAGAACCAAACCTCAATGAATCACTCAAGTAGTAGATTGTGTAGCATGGGGATTGACAATCACTCCAAGCTAATCAGCAAGAGCGTCGCGATGATCAAGGCAAGTAGGTGCGCGAGGATCACCAGACTATGTCGACAACCACGTTCGCAAATCGCAAATTTTGAAAGAAGGGTCTTTGAAGAAGATATCATTGTCGTCGTGCCCATAGAGCCAATATGACGGACAACAAGAAGAACCAGACCGTTGTTCATGAAGACCGACGTTGACAAAAACATCCCAAACTCCCCATCAACATTGAATCAAGTGCCATTGAGACATTATAGGAGTCAAAAGACTTATATTCGAGACAATACTATCATCACTGTTGAAGTAACATCACCGATACAATAAAGCTTACCAAAAAGGTCTTCCTACACACTATTCGAGAGATGAGAACCCTACATCCATGCCATTGCTGCAAAACGCTGGTCGAAGACGGTGTAAGGATGTGGCGCTAGGGTTATGGGAGTACGTGCAACTACTGCATTTGTGGGGTATGATCTTTATATTCTCACAAGAAAGGATACTCAAGAAAAATCATTTTATTTTAAATAGTTGTTAATCGTGTCTGTGTTTCTGTTCATGAAAGATACACAACATGAGTGAGTTGTGGTCCATATTGCTGGTGCTCTTATGACATGACATGTTAAAATGGTGTGGTTTCATTGAAATATGTGAGTAGTTAATTACCAACATGTTCTGAATTAATGGGAATGTTATCGCCACATGTGTAACATCCCAATTTTCAATTTGGATGTTATACATAGATCATCATATGCATATCATTTTTGTTTTTGCATTTGGGTTGGGATCCTAGAAATCTTAAGCAACTCAAGGACCCAAGGAGAGAGTTGGAGGTTTCACAAAATTCACATTTGAATTTATTTCAAATTTGAAGAAAAGGATCTATTTGGTTTTATTATTTTTCTCTCCAATTATTTCCAATATTAAAAAAGTAAATGAGTTAAGATAATATGACTTCTTCAAAGTAAGAGAAATACTGGAGAAAGAATTTTAAATCAAATTATGATTTTTCTGGTATTTTATTTGCTATTTTATTCGAATTAGGAAAGTATGCATTTTTC
This sequence comes from Triticum dicoccoides, assembly GCF_002162155.2. Classification (NCBI taxonomy): domain Eukaryota; kingdom Viridiplantae; phylum Streptophyta; class Magnoliopsida; order Poales; family Poaceae; genus Triticum; species Triticum dicoccoides. The sequence continues at coordinate 296,486,681 of NC_041389.1, forward strand.
GAAAATTGCATTTTAGGCCAAAAAATGTTCACTTCGTTCTAAATATTCTATTTAGACGGTGAAAATTGTTTTTGGCATTTTTAGAATTATTTTTATATTTTATTAGGATTTTCTTCTTCGGGCGAAATTATATTAAAAAAACACTTTCGGACCGCACTGGGCCGAGGCCCAGCCAGCCCGCTCGCCGCCGCCTTCCCCGCCGTGCCCGCGACGGACTCCGGCCGGAGTCCGACCCCGAGCCACCCCGCGTTGCCCTTCCCCAAGCTAGCGCCGCCCCCACCTATAAATGCCACCGCCACCGCCCCTCTAAACCCGTGTCGAGCCCCGAGCCGCAACCGCCCGCTGCC
>NC_041389.1:296487635-296500344 GCF_002162155.2 Triticum dicoccoides
CGCTGCCTCGCTGCCGCGCCGCCGCCGCAGAGCCCCGCCGCCCAACGTCGCCCCGCCTCGCCGGATCCCGACGCCGCCACCGCCGGTTTTCGCCCGTGAACCAGTAAACCCGCAAAAGCCACCGCTGTTTAAAAAAAAACTAGATCAGTTTTTTTATTTTAGACCGGTTTTCGTCGGTTTGTTTTATTTAGCGGAAGTTCGTCCGTTCGTTCGTTTTAACGAACATTATTCGCTGGTTAGGTTTAGACAGTGAACGTTCGTTCGTTAGTCTTTCTTTTTATTTTATTTTCAGCCAGGGGCTTATCCGTGATTATTTTTATCGTGATTTAGCCCCCGAGCTTTAAACTAGTATTGTTTTTTACTCGTTTATCCAAATTAGATAAAACCAATGCCAAAATCTTCGTCTCGAAGCCTTCTTTCCAACCAATCAACTTGAACATGATTTTGGTACTATAAAATTTGACTTTAGTTTAGAATAGTAAACGATCTTGTTTTGTTTGTATTTTGAGTTTCGTTGCTCCGTTTGAGTGGAATCTTTTTGCAAATCGTAGCTAATCATATGTACCTACTGTTAAGATCTAATTCACATGTTAATATTGCTGTTAGGTTTTGACTCTTGTTAGTTTAAGCCGTTTGCTTGTTTCGTGTTTGATTTGGATCTTTTCTCGGTTTTTCTCGTGTTTCGTTTGAGTGATTTCTTATGTATGCTATTGTTTGTCTACGCTAGATTACCCAGAGTGCGAAGCTTGTTATTACGAATCTCTAGAGTTTGCAGATCGTCGGTAAGGCAAGTTACACTTTGATCATACTCTTTTATACCCAGTTTTTACTATGCATTAGTTCTGCCCCACAAATATTTGCATTGGTAGGATTGGGAACTTGTGGTTTTGGTTCTAGTGCTTGAGGTAGGCACCTAATGCCTCTTGATCACCCCGGGAATATACGTTATGCTTATTATTGCTTAGCCATGCTCGTAGACGGGGATTGGATCGTGATTCACACATGGAAGTTTGAGAGTTATTTAATCATGGATAACATTAAGGTGGCAACTTAAATACACATCTGTGTGGATTGGTTGAGGCACCTGGGGAACCCAGTGTTGCCTGTTTTTGGAAATCCCGGGGTTACCGTGTGATTATCCTATGGAATGCCACCCATGCTCAAAGGGATCATAAGATTATTCATGCTAGAAACTTCCATGTGCAGCCACAAGCCATTATGGGCTCTGGCGTAGTTGAGTAAGTTGCGTGAGCTTTTTAAGAGGTAGACTAGCAGAGGTAGAGGGATGTAGGTGGTACTGTCTACCCGGAGTAGAGAGTTAATGCTTCAGAAAGGCTATGTCTCAATCATCCGATCATGGATGCGGTCGAGTCTTGTGGGGAAAAGTGCGCAAACCTCCGCAGAGTGTATAAACTAATCATGGTTAGTCGTGTCCCTGGTTATGGACGTCTTGATTATCTAGTACTTGAATCTATTGATGTGATCTCATCACTTTACTCTAATTAATTATGATGTTGGGTTATGATGATACTTTTAATTGGGATTTGAGTTGGGGTTACCTTCTCAAATAATGGGCAACATGGGAGTAGTTAAATAAATTTATTCCTTTGTTGTAGGGAAAAACTAGCTTTATGCAAAACCATGAAACTTACAGCCTCCACCAGCCAAATCTTGCATGTAGATATAATTCTTGCATTATCATTGCTTTACAGCGTAACTATGCTAACATATTTCATGTGCTGACCCGTTTCAAGCCGCAACGTCTTATGTTGTAGACTGCTCAGACGACGAATAAGGTGCGATAGGTCGTTGTTTTGCACTCAGCTATGCCGTTGGAGTTGATGGACTCATTTACCTTCGAAGCTTCCGCAGTTATCTAGTTTAGATGGCCTTCATCCATGATTTATTTATGTAATCATACTCTTTATGAGGACTCGATGTAATAAGTGTGTGATTGAAACTCTATTATAATTCCTCAAGTACTGTGTGTGTCAGCATTACCGATCCAGGGATGACACTAATGCATATAGACTTGACCATTTGAGGTCTGGTCGCTACAAGATGGTATCAGAGCCCATGCTGACTGTAGGACGCGACCACTAGAATGATCCACAACATTTCTCTTCTCTACTCATTTCTAATTCTCCTATCTTTCTATTCTATAGATGGCGGATCCCAGGGAAAAGTTCACTCAGCCGGATGACGACACCCCTTTCGGAAAGCACTTGAAGGAAGTCACTAAGTATCTGAACATCGGATTACCAAGCTTCACGGGGACTTTCTCTACATCTGTATCGGAAGAGGAGCGCTGGAAGATCAAAGTTTGGATACCTGGGAGGACCTTTGCACCAACAACGGAGCCTATTGATTTCTACATGGATGCACCAAGCTGGATTATAGGAAAGAGTATGGCCGCACATATCACCTTTGGACGCATATGTGAGGTGTATCACAAGGAGCTGGAGAATACCATTTATCAGACATGTGGCTGCCGAGATGACAAATTGGAGATGATTCGCACCAGGAGGGATGGATCTATTGCATCTTACATTCAAGAGATGGGAGAGCATATTCGTTGACAGGAGAATTAACAAATCGTCCACATGAAGAATACCAAGAAACTGGTGAGGAGAAACAACGAGCTAGAAGAGGAGATCAAGTCTACACGCGATGGATATGAGGAGGAGATTGCTATACTAGTAGAAAAGAATGACGACCTGACAAGGAAGCTAGGAGTATTCATGGGAGACCCCGCGCCAAAGAAGGACAACCAACCAGAAGACTACATCATCCTCGACGACACTGACTCCGACCCTGATAGCGATGATGACTACGTTGATGAAGCTGGAGCAGATATTATGGAGTCTTCTTCTAATGAAAATTCCTAGACGACCACCATTGTAATTAGTAGTATTATCCTCCAAGTTGTTGCAACGATCGAGTTTGTAGTGATAGGTTAGACCGGTTTTGTGTGACTTGTGTGCTATTGATTGAAGTGAGATTGATTGTGTTTGTCTCATGAGCATTATGGGTAGTGAATATCTCTTAGACCCCTTTTCCCTTCTGTTTTCTCACCCCTTCTAAACCCACCAGATGCCTCCGAGACGTGACAATGGATTTGCCTTCCCACCAGAGCTCACTCAGCTAATCCAGCAGCAGAATACCTTGATGCAGCTTTTAGTCCAGAATCAGAACCAAGGCAACAACAACAAGAACAACAACCCACCACCACCCCCCTATTGATCACCTAGCCCGTTTCCTAAGGTTGAATCCGCCGGTGTTCTCTAGTAGCACCGAGCCGATTGTTGCAGATGATTGGCTCCGCGAGATTGGAAGAGAGCTGACCACTGCAGGATGCACAGATGCGGAGAGAGTGCGTTTCAACGCACATCAGCTTGATGGACCCGCAACATTATGGTGGGAGAATTTCACAACCACATACCCCATTAACACTGTTACATGGGATTAGTTTCAGCAGGCTTTCCGCACTGCCCATGTTTCAGCTGGATCTATGAGCATGAAGAAGCGTGAGTTTAGCAACTTGCGCCAAGGAGGACCTACAGTGGGCCAGTATGTGGATGAGTTTAGTAAGTTAGCACACTATGCCTCTGATGACGTAGCTACAGATGCCGCTAAGCAGGAGAAGTTTCTGGAAGGAATGAATGATGAGGTGAGCATGCAGTTGATGGTGGCAACATTCAACAACTACCAGGAGTTGGTAGACAGGGATCTTATGATTGAAGGCAAGCAACAACAGATTGATAATCGCAAGAGGAAGTATGGACAGGGGAGGTACACTTCTGGATCCCAGCAGAAGCCTGGCTATTCCCCATACTCGGGAGGACATACCCACAACCATGGAGGACACACGCACAATGGAGCAAGTTCGCACAACCATAGTGGCCCCAAGAATGGCAATGGGAATGGATTAAGCAACAGCCAGAACCACTCTAACCCTTCAACACCAGCCAAGAGGGATTTGAGCCACGTTACCTGTTTCAAGTGCCAGAAGACTAGACATTATGCCAACGAATGTCCTGACGCGAAGAATGGAAATGGCAATGGGAGTTCTGCCAAGAAGCCCAACCTCTTCACCAAAGGACAGGTGAACCACATCAGCGTGGAGGAGATTGAGGATCAACCCGACGCAGTTGTTGGTAAGTTTTTGATTAATGCATTTCCCGCGCTTGTTCTTTTTGATACTGGTGCATCGCATTCATACATATCAAGGGGATTTGTGGACAAGTTTAAATTGCCAACCTTAGCCCTTAGGTCACCCATGTTAGTAAGCTCGCGAGGAGCAGAGTATATGGCCAGCCGATGGTGTGATCAATTACCCCTGACCATTGGCAGACATGAGTTTCCCTCGGACCTAATAATTTTGGAGTCACAAGGGTTAGATATAATATTGGGCATGGATTGTTTATTGAAGTATGGAGGGAACATTGATTGTGCTAGTAAGATGATATTTCTCACCACCCCAGAAGGAAGAAGGATCAAGTATGCGTCCCGGCATGTGCCGAAGATGACTCAAGTGAATTCCCTATTAGGAGTTGTACAGGAGGAAGTACTAGTGGTGAAGGATTACCCCGATGTATTTCCGGAGAAGTTACCAGGCATGCCACCAGAGAGAGACATTGAGTTTTTGATTGAGCTATTGCCAGGCACCGGGCCAATATCAAAGAGACCGTATCGGATGCCCGCACAGGATTTGGAGGAAATTAAGAAGCAGATTAAGGAGTTATTGGATAAAGGTTATATTCGACCAAGTTCGTCACCTTGGGGAGCCCCAGTGCTTAGTGGATAAGAATGATGGATCTTTAAGGATGCTTGTTGGTTATCGTGCGTAGAATGAGGTGACAATCAAGAACAAATACCCTTTGCCGATGATCAATGATTTTTTTGACCAGTTGCAAGGAGCTAAAGTATTATCTAAGATTGATCTTCGATCGGGTTATCACCAGTTGAAGATTCAAGAGCAGGATATACCTAAGACAACTTTTACCATAAGGTACGTGCTATATGAGTATACCGTTATGTCATTTGGCCTGACTAACGCGCCTGCCTATTTCATGAACATGATGAACAAAGTGTTTATGGAGTTTTTGGATAAGTTCATCGTGGTGTTCATTGATGATACATTGGTCTACTCAAAGAACGAAGAGGAGCATTTGCGTTTGGTTCTTGAGAAGCTCAGAGAACATCAGTTGTATGCCAAGTTCAGCAAGTGTGAGTTTTGGTTAAAGGAAGTTGGATTTCTCAGACATGTTATATCCGGAGAAGGAATAGCAGTAGACCCTACCAAGATTGCTTCTGTGCCTAAATGGGTGGCACCCGCATCAGTTGGAGAGATCAGGAGTTTTCTTGGACTCGCAGGATATTATCGGAGGTTCATTGAGAATTTCTCCAGGATTACAAAGCCCATGACAGAGTTATTGAAGAAGGACACCAAGTTTAAATGGACTGAGGAGTGTGAAGCCAGTTTTCAGGAGTTGAAGAAACCTTTGGTTACAGCCCCAGTGCTGATTCTTCTAGACCAACGGAAGGATTATCAAGTATATTGCGATGCTTCACGTCGAGGACTTGGAGCAATGCTTATGCAGGAAGGAAGAGTTGTTTCATATGCCTCATGACAGCTTAAATCTCATGAGGTGAATATGCTAAGCATGATTTGGTGTTAGCAGCCGTAGTGCATGCGTTGAAGACATGAAGACATTTTCTCATTGGAAATCACTGTGAGGTATACACGGACCATAAGAGTTGGAAATACATCTTCACGCATAAGGAGTTGAACCTCAGGCAGAGGAGATGGTTGGAGATCATCAAGGACTATGATATGAAATTGCACTATCATCTCGGAAAGGCCAATGTCATAGCAGATGCTTTGAGCCACAAGAGTTATGTTAACACGCTCATAACCGAAGGATTACCTACGGAGTTAGTAGATGATCTCCGAGAGCTATATTTGGAGATAGTACCGAGAAGTTATGTTGCAGCATTGGAAATCCAGTCCACTTTCATGGGTAAGATCAGAGAAGCCCAGAAGACTGACAAGAAGATTGCTGAGATAAAGGAAAGGATGAGAAAAGGAAAGGCTAAAGGATTTCATGAGGATGAGCACGACACTTTATGGTTTGAGGATCACGTTTATGTGCCTAATGACCCCGAGATCAGGAAGTTGATTCTACAAGAGGCCCATGTTCGTCGTATTCGATTCACCCAGGAAACACTAAGATGTATCTGGACTTGAAGGAAAGTTTCTTGTGGACAGGAATGAATAAGGATATTGCCGAGTATGTAGCAGTATGTGATGTATGTCAGAGAGTTAAGGTAGAGCATCAGAAGCCAGCAGGATTGCTACAGCCATTGCCGATACTCAAATGGAAGTGGGATAAACTTGGCATGGATTTTATCACCGGATTGCCCAGGTCACGTTCAGGCTATGACTCTATCTGGGTTGTAGTCAATCGTTTGCCGAAAGTAGCTCATTTCATCCCGGTGAAGACCACCTATACGAGTGCTAAGTTGGCGAAGATATACATGACCAGGATCGTATGTCTACATGGGGTTCTGAGGACCATTGTATCAGATAGAGGAACCCAGTTTACCTTGAGTTTTGGAATCAGTTGCATGAGACTTTGGGTACTAGGCTAGAGTTCAGTACAACCTTTCATCCATAGACAGATGGGCAGACCGAGAGAGTCAGTCAGATTCTGGAGGACATGTTGAGAGCTTGTGCTCTAGATTATGGATCTAGTTGGGACGACAATTTGCCGTATGCAGAATTCTCTTGTAACAACAGTTATCAAGCCAGTTTGAAGATGGCCCCTTTCAAAGCTTTGTACGGAAGGAGGTGCAAGACACCGTTATCGCGGGATGAAGATGGAGATCGACAGTTGTTTGGACCCGATTTAATCAAAGACTCTGAAGAGAAGGTTAAGTTGATTCGCGACAGACTCAAGGTAGCCCAGTCCAGGCAGAAGAGTTATGCGGATTCGAAACCCAAGTTGACAGTTTACGAAGTCGGGGATAGAGTGTATCTTCGTGTGTCCCCGCTTCGAGGAGTTAAGCGTTTTGGAGTTAAGGGAAAGCTAGCATCACGTTTTGTGGGACCATACCGACTTTTGGAACGTATGGGAGAAGTTGCATACAAACTGGAATTGCCAGAAGGATTGTCAGGATTTCACGATGTGTTTCACATTTCCTAGTTGAAGAAGTGTCACGCCGAGATGGCTGATATTCCTCTAAGGGATACAGTGTCGTGGTTCTAAGCCTGACAGTAGAGTGGGGGGTAGGTATGGAGAGGCAAGGTCCTAGCTATGGAGAGGTTGTAAGCACAAAGGATGTACGAGTTCAGGCCCTTCTCGGAAGAAGTAACAGCCCTACGTCTCGGAGCCCGGAGGCGGTCGAGTGGATTATGAATGTATGGATTACAAGGTGCCGAACCTTTCTGCCTGTGGAGGGGGGTGGCTTATATAGAGTGCGCCAGGACCCCAGCCAGCCCACGTAGGAGAGGGTTTAAGGTGAGTTAAGTCTGGGGCGTTACTGGTAACGCCCCACATAAAGTGCCTTTACTATCATAAAGTCTACTTAATTACAGGCCGTTGCGGTGCAGAGTGCCTCTTGACCTCCTGGTGGTCGAGTGAGTCTTCGTGGTCGAGTCCTTCAGGTCAGTCGAGTGAATCCTCGTTGGTCGACTGGAAGGCGACCTCTTCTAGGGATTTCCTAGGGTAAGTTACTTGGAACAGGTCCATGACCCTACCCTAGGTACATAACCCCATCATTAGCCCCCGAATGGATTGAGGCTTCGAGTGAAGAAGGAGTTGATGTCGTTTCCGATTAACCTTTGCGCTCTAGTTGTGCGCTGTTCTGGATCAAAGAATCTCTTCATTGACAGGCAGCAATTTGTCTTCGGTCGACTCGATCCATTCTATTTTTGCGTCGAGTGATCTTTCGAGCTTCGACGATCTCCGAGCGACGGATCGCCGGAAACACCACGTCTGACAGACTGATTTGTTGCTCGCGGATTCCGCGGGGTGCGAAATTTGGGGGCGCGCGCGAAGCGGGGCAGACCGCGGCGTTCGGATGGGACGGGGCATAGCCGCCTCGATCTCCGCGCCGCCTTTTTCTCCACGTATCCAGTCCTCATAACTGCTCCCAGATATGATTAGATTGACCGGGCCCACATGTCAGCCACTCGGAAGGGACCTTATAAACGTGCCCGGCGAGGATTTCTGTGCTGCGCCTCAGCATTCTCCCTCTCTCCCTCTGCTTCCTTCCTCCCTGCTCAGCGTGCCCGCTCTCGCCCCCGCACCACTTCCCTTCGTGCATCTCACCGGCGACCATGGCCAAGGAGAAGACGGCGGCGCTGGAGCGTGCCAAGAAGGCGTCGGCATCGGAGAAGGCAAAGGGGAGATCCACCAGCCGCAGAGGGTCCTCGTCCAGATCCCGCCTGCCGAAAGGCTGGGTCCAAGGAGACTGGATCCAGTCGACCATCACGGAGACGGACCTCCTCGACATGGCCAACGAGGGCTTGATCCCTCACGGAGCTGCGAGGTTGCCGGGGAAGGAGTGGCAGCCACAGCCAGAAGAGGGTGAGTGTGTGCTTCTGGCCACTCATGTTGATCGTGGGTTTTCCTTGCCGCCAAGCATTTTCTTCCGTGGCTTCTTGAATTTCTTTGGAGCGCAGCTCCACCACTTTACCCCAAACTCCATTGCCTATCTTGCTGCATTCGTGTCCATGTGTGAGGGTTTCTTGGGCTGTCGACCGCACTGGGGTTTGTTCAAATGTATCTTCACGTGTCGCTCTCAGACCGTGAAGAAGGCGAGCCCAGGTGATGAGAAGACCCGAGTCGTCCAAATGTGTGGGGGCTTGGGGATTCAGGTGAGGAACAATAGCACCTTCCCGCCCATGTCCTTTCCCGAGTCCGTCAGAGGCTGGCAGTCGACTTGGTTCTACTGTCAGGTCCAGTCGACGCCAGGGCAGTCGAGTGGACTCCCTCCGTTTACCATGGACCGAGTGAACAAGCCCTCCCCTCTGAAGCTGATTCCGGAGGAGAAAGCCGACGTGAAGATGTTGATGGAGCGCGTGGTGCAGTTGGTCCGGGAGGGGGTGACGGGCATGGATCTTCTGGAGGTCTTCCTCAGGCGTCGCATCCAACCCCTTCAATTCCGGAGCCACTGCATGTGGTTGTACTGTGGGCCCGAAGACGAGACTAGAGTCCATCCAGAAGAAGTCGACGATGCCACTTTGGAAAGATGGATGGTAGCCGTTACCGGAAACAGGGACAACCCGCACGGAGCCAGAAGGATTCCTCCACTCGACCACAACAGCGACCCAAACAAGGTACACTTCCTCTGCTTTCCATTGTGTCCTTGTCGTATTCATTTCTGCTAACCCTGCCGACTGGTCGACTGATCCTTGTTTGGGCATCTGCTAGGCTTTCACCGAGCTGTACTCGATGCCCAATGGGGCACAAGCTTCGACTGAAGAAGGCGAGGCGAGCGGGGGCGAGGCGAGCGGGGGCGAGAGCCAGGAAGAGGAGGAATGGGACTCGGATGCTGCAGGGGATGATGACGACGATGATGATGATGAAGGTGACGAAGATGACATCGAGGACGAAGAAGAAGAGGAGGAGGAGGCCGTTCCACCGCGCTCAGAAAGGCGGTCGAAGCTTGTCCACGACCCTTCGACCGAACGTGGTAAGGGGGTTGCGACCGCCACTCAGTCGACCAAGCGCCCTCGGACCACCTCTCCGGCGCCGACTGAAAAGGCGCCGAAGCAGCTCAGGGCGGCCTCATCGAAGCCGACCAAGCTCCTGCCGAAGATGAAGGTGTCTATCCCCACCATATCAGGGTAATTGTGTTGCTCATATTTTCTTATTCTGTGCGAACTTTATTTCTGGTCGACGCTGAAGTTAGTCGACTGATCCTTTGGAGTTGCAGTGCTGCTACTTCTGAGACCTCGGCCCGGGCCGATGACCACGAGATGGAGGATGCGGCAACTTCGAACCCAGGTACTGTATTCTTAACACCGTTTTCAGTCGACTGACTCGCGACCTCTGATCCTGATTCTTCTTCGCAGCTCCGCCCCATACTGTTATCGATCTTCCTGACGACGACGAGGATAAAGAACCACTGGCACGCAGGAAGAGTCGGAAAACGCCCGCCAGTAAGGTGCCTCAGGATGCGACGGCGCCTGAGACTCTGACTGTGGAGGAAGAGAACACCACTCGACACACGGTGTCCTTCGCGAATCCACTGACGAGTGCTCAGCAGCCCTCCCTCTTCACGACTCACCACGTCCCAGAGGACCAAGCTGGTGCAGCGAAGGAGGCAATACACCAGGCGGGACTCATGATGGAGCAGCTGAAGACCATCCGGGATGCGAGCCAGGCAGCTTATGACGCCAGCTCTGCCCTCCAAAGCAATGTCCAGGTCAGTCGACTGCTGTTTGTTCTGTTGGATATGCTACCAAAAACTTTTCTTTTCCGGAATTTATATTAGTCACCCACTGGGTGTGTCGAATAAACTCCGTGTTAGCGGGGGCACGCTGAGTGCACCCGCTGGGTGTAGTCCCCAAGGCTAAGGTCGACTGCTGGCAGTCGGCCTTAGGCTTTATGATGTCAATCTTTCTCTCAGTCGACTGGTCGACTGGATTTCACAAACCGGTGGGGGCACGCTAAGTGCACCCACTGGGTGTAGTCCCCAAGGCTAAGGTCGACTGCTGGCAGTCGGCCTTAGGCTTTATAATGTAAATCTTTCTGTCAGTCGACTGGTCGACTGGATTTCACAAACCGGTGGGGGCACGCTGAGTGCACCCACTGGGTGTAGTCCCCGAGACTGTGGTCGACTGCTTGTAGTTGATCACAGTCTTAGAGAATGCATCTCGCACGCTTTTTTTTTTTTTGAGGTCGACTGGTCGACTTTGTCTTCAACAGGATTAGTGGGGGCACGCTGAGTGCACCCACTGGGTGTAGTCCCCGAGACTACGGTCGAATGTTTGTATTCGGCTGTAGTCTTAGAAACGTGTGCTTTTCCCTTTTCACTCGGAAGTGAATTATTTTTGACATTTAGTCGATTGGTTCTTCGCAGAACTCTTGTGATCTTGTGGCTCGCTACTCAGAGCTGGAACAAAAACATACTCAAGTCGAGCTGAGCTTGAAGCTGGTTCAGGAGAAGCTGACAAAGGCAAAGGAGGAGACCGAAGGTATGTTTGGTGAGACCCTGACGACTGCTTTTCCCCTTGCTTGTTTCAGCACCTGATCTTGCTGTAACTTGCAGGCAAGGTAAGGGAGGCCCAGCAGAAGAAAGACCTTGAGCTAGCTGAGAAGATCAAGCTTGTTGACGAGAAGTTAGCTTCAGTCACCAAGCTCGAACAAGACAATACCAATCTGAAAACTGCTCTTGGGATTGCCAACAAGGAAGTAAGTCGACTGAGAACTGACAAAGCTGCCTTGACCGACCAAGTCAGCAAATTGACTGAGAAGAAAACTGAACTGGAAGCCTTCCTGAGTGGCCTTGCCAAGAAGCTGTTTCTTATGCTTGAAGGTAAACCTCCATGTTTGGTAAATATTTCCAACTGTGGCTTCTTCCATTCGACTATCCCCTTGACTTAGTGATCGCCCTTGCAGAATTTTGTCAAAACTTCGAAGAGGAAACCAGCCGACTGGAGCCAAACCTTGACCCCGTCAATTCTCCGGTGAACGACGAAGTTGCCATGGATGTTTTCCGACTGGAGTCTCGTGTCGCAGCTGTCGTGGACTATCTCGCAAGGCTGAAGGCCGCCACATCTCGCATCGACTCGACGCTCTGGCCTGAGGAGACACTTCAGAATGACCTTGAGTCGCTGATGGCCCGCTTGAACACGATCCCTGGTCGAGTGCAGGAGTGGAAGAAGTCCTCGGCTCGGTGTGGTGCAGATGTCGCTCTATGTCTGGCCCGAGTCCACTGCAAAGATGCGCGAGAAGAGAAGCTGGCGGCCCTTCGGGTGGCCAATACCAAGAAGCACGACTTCAGATCCTTTATGGAAACTTTCCTTGCAGCTGCCACTCGGATCGCCGACGGGATTGACCTTGATGAATTTGTTGCACCTTCCAGCCCTCCACAGGAGGGGTAAAAAACTTCTTCTGGCTCGACGCTTTAAATTTGCCTCGGTATGCCGAGTGAAATTGTAACCGACAAACCTTAACAGGCTTGACGCCTGAGCACTTTCGGTTCCTTTAGATGTCGATTCAAACTTGGATTTGGTGCTTGAATACGATTGCCTTCGGCTCGGAATGTCTTTTGCAGGTTCAAAGCAAGGTGCCTGTGCTGCAATCGATTTATTCTTTAGTCCACTTAGACGAGCACTGGGCTGCAGCTAAGCCCCCGAGTGAGAGGGTTGCTCTTCACTCGGTAGGATTTTCACGACTTAGGCGAGTGCTTGGACTGCAGCTAAGCCCCCGAGCGAGAGGGTTGCTCTTCACTCGGTAGGATTTTATAACTTAGGCGAGCACGAGGCTGCAGCTAAGCCTCCGAGTGGAAGGATTGCTCTTCACTCGGTAGGATTTTCACAACTTAGGCGAGTGCTTGGACTGCAGCTAAGCCCCCGAGTGAGAGGGTTGCTCTTCACTCGGTAGGATTTTTATAATTTAGGCGAGCACGAGGCTGCAGCTAAGCCTCCGAGTGGAAGGCTGGCTTACCACCCGGTAGGATTTTCACAACTTAG
>NC_041389.1:296502964-296531770 GCF_002162155.2 Triticum dicoccoides
CTTCCACATTCCGACTGATTTGAGTGAGTAGACACTTCTGGATCATTCGCATAAATGTGGCTCCGGCATTCTTGAGGCCGAATGGCATGGTGATATAGCAGAAGCACCCGAATGGAGTGATGAAAGCTGTTTTTACTTCATCGGGCCCATACAGACGGATCTGGTGGTACCCGGAGTAAGCATCTAAAAAAGACAACCTCTCGCATCCCGCGGTCGAGTCAACAATTTGATCTATGCGAGGGAGAGGAAAGTGATCTTTCGGGCAGGCCCGGTTGATGTGCTTGAAATCAATGCACATTCGGAGCGACTTGTCCTTCTTAGGAACCATGACGACATTAGCGAGCCACTCGGAGTGGAATATCTCTCGGATAAATCCTGCCGCCAACAGTCGAGCCACTTCTTCACCAATGGCCTTTCTCTTCTGGACGGCGGACCGCCGAAGATGTTCTTTGACTGGCTTTGCAGACGAGTCGACTCTTAGGCGATGCTCAGCCAGTCCCCTGGGAACACCTGGCATGTCAGCGGGCTTCCATGCAAAAATGTCCCAGTTCTCACGGAGGAACTGGATGAGCGCTTCTTCCTATTTTGGGTCGAGTGTTGTGGAGATGCGGGTCGGAGCTGCTTCGGGGTCGGTCGGGTGAATGTGAACAGGCTTCGTCTCACCGGACGACTGGAATGCAGATTCTGTGGCGGGCTTCTTGGATCGCAGCAAGTCACTTGGATCTGCGTTTTGCTTGTATTCTTCGAACTCGACCGCTGTCACCTGGGAATCGGCAATTTTGGAGCCCTTCTGAAAGCACTCCTCTGCCTTTTTCCTATCACCGGTGACAGTGATCACACCTTTGGGACCGGGCATCTTCAATTTGAGGTACACGTAACATGGTCGAGCCATGAACCGTGCATAGGCTGGTCTCCCCAAAATGGCATGATATGCACTTTGAAAATCCACGACCTCAAACGTCAACTTTTCTTTGCGAAAATGCTTTGAATCGCCAAACACTACGTCCAAAGCTATCTGGCCGAGTGACTCGGCCTTCTTCCCTGGTATAACTCCATGGAAGCTCATGTTACTAGTGCTCAGTCGGGACATCGGAATGCCCATACCTTTCAACGTGTCTGCATATAACAGATTCAGCCCACTTCCACCGTCCATCAGCACCTTTGTCAGTCGAGTGCCTTCGACAACTGGATCGACCACCAAAGCTTGCCTCCCAGGGGTGGCAATACGAGTCGGGTGATCAGATTGGTCGAATGTGATGGGTGTTTGAGACCACTTCAGATAATTTGCCTTTGCTGGGGCAACCATGTTAACCTCTCGGTTAATCACTTTCAGTCGACTTCTGCTTTCCACATCTGCGAAGATCATCAGAGTGGAGTTGATATGCGGATATCCTCCCTCACTGTCCTCTTTGTCTTCGGCCTTGTCCGGCTCCTTCTCCTTGTCCTTAGACTGTTTTCCCTGAAACTGCTGGATCAGGAGTCGACATTGGCGAGTGGTGTGCTTTGGGTAAATGATATTCCCCTCTTCATCTTTCTTCGTGTGAATATGACACGGCATATCCATCACGTCGTTCCCTTCTTTATCCTTTACCTTCTTGGGGTTCCAGGATCCTTTTGGTTTCCCCTTAAACTTTCCTTGAGTCACGGCCAGAGCCTCTCCGGGAGCTGCCGGTTCAGCCTTCCGCTTCTGTTTCCGACTGGTGTTTCCTTTTTCCGACTGACTCGGCTTGTGCTTGCCGCTTCGGAGTCGGTCTTCTTCTTCGCCGTTGGCGTACTTGGTAGCAATCTCCATCATCCGACTCAAGGTCATGTCACCGGTTCGACCAAATTTCAAACTCAGTTCTCTGTTCTTGACACCATCTTTGAAGGCGCATACTGCCTGATGGTCAGAGACATTTTCCACAGTGTGGTGCAAAGTGATCCACCTCTGAATATACTCTCTGAGAGTCTCATTGGTTTTCTGCACGCAGACTTGCAACTCTGTCAATCCCGCTGGTCGCTTGCAAGTCCCTTCGAACGTTCTGACGAACACTCGGGACAGATCTTCCCAAGTGTAAATGCTGCTAGGAGGCAATTGAGTCAACCATGCCCTGGCAGAACCTTCCAACATGAGGGGCAAATGCTTCATGGCCACCTCGTCGTTCCCACCACCGATCTGAACTGCCACTCGGTAGTCTTCAAGCCAAGTTTCAGGCTTAGACTCACCAGTGAACTTGCTGACTCCTGTTGCCAACCTGAAATTGGGGGGGATAACTGCGGCTCTGATAGCTCTGCTGAAACATTCAGGACCAGAAACATGTACTCGACTGCTCGTGGGTACATCTCTATCGAGTGCACCTCGATGGGCTCTGTTCCGGTCGACCAACCCTTGCACGATAATGGATCGCGCGTCGAAGCCTGGCTCTCTGGGGTCAACTGGAACCCTACGCCCTGTACTGTACTGACGCCTATCATCTGGCTGCCGAGGAGCGTAAGACCCACCCCTCGGAGGGGAATAGGGAACTCGACGCCTATCATCTCGGTCGAGTCTGTCGCCATATTGATCTCGCCGATTCTCACGCCCTTCGCGCCGCGGAGGCGATCTGGGGCTGTGAGCCGACTGAACCGTATTCACAGCGACGGATCGACTGTGAATTCTGTTGCGCGACTGAGACACGGCTGAATTCTGATCTCCTGCTGCTCGGAGCAGATCCCTGATCTGCAGCAAACCTCTGCCAGCCTCTGACTGCGAAGGCTGAATGGACTCTGCTATACGGGTCGCAGCTGCTAAATTCTGAATTGGGGTTCGATATACCTGAGTCGGCGGGAAGAGTTGACGTCGACTGGTGTCGGGAACTCGTTGCCGCGCGCGCTCGTCGAGTGCTCGCTGAAGGTTCTCCAGTCGAGTGCGCTCGGCCAAATTGGCCAGACGCGCCTCCTCCAAGGCACGAGCCTCGGGGGTTTCTCCTGCGATGGGAATACGCAGGGGATCCTCGTTCCTGCGGCGAAGCTCTTCTCTTTGCAGAGAGTCGAGTGGCTCGGGCTGATACTCTTCGTAGCCTCGTGCAGGATCGCCGCCGTCACCTGCTCCACCACCACGGGCGAAGCCAGGAGGGCTGTGGGGCCCGTCGACCATCAAGATTTCCGCCGCTGGATCACTGCTTCCGCACTCGGATGCAGTCTCTACGGAGCCAGTCGACTGATCGAACAAGCCGTAGAGAGATTCGTTGGGCTCGATTGCCGCAACTTGGGTAGTGGCCGATTGGCGAGCCACCGCGTGACTCACCCATCGCTGAAGCCTCGACCGGCCTGAGCGCTTGCGCTGGCGGGAGACCGGGAGGGTGGAAGATGGAGGAGCCGACCGATACTGGGTCGATGGTTGCCGCAGCAGAACACCGCGGACACATGCGCGAAAATGCGTCGCACCGCGGACGGGGAGCACATCTACGTCGAGTGGAGCCTCCTGGAGCCATGCGGAGTCGTCGGCGATGAAGGCGAGAGCGCCGAGACGGATCTCTTGACCCTCGACCAAAATTCCAGCAGACACCATGATGAAAGTACTCGGAAGAATCGCAACTTCTCCACAAAATCGCTAAAACACCCGCCCCACGGTGGGCGCCAACTGTCGTGGTTCTAAGCCTGACAGTAGAGTGGGGGGTAGGTATGGAGAGGCAAGGTCCTAGCTATGGAGAGGTTGTAAGCACAAAGGATGTACGAGTTCAGGCCCTTCTCGGAAGAAGTAACAGCCCTACGTCTCGGAGCCCGGAGGCGGTCGAGTGGATTATGAATGTATGGATTACAAGGTGCCGAACCTTTCTGCCTGTGGAGGGGGGTGGCTTATATAGAGTGCGCCAGGACCCCAGCCAGCCCACGTAGGAGAGGGTTTAAGGTGAGTTAAGTCTGGGGCGTTACTGGTAACGCCCCACATAAAGTGCCTTTACTATCATAAAGTCTACTTAATTACAGGCCGTTGCGGTGCAGAGTGCCTCTTGACCTCCTGGTGGTCGAGTGAGTCTTCGTGGTCGAGTCCTTCAGGTCAGTCGAGTGAATCCTCGTTGGTCGACTGGAAGGCGACCTCTTCTAGGGATTTCCTAGGGTAAGTTACTTGGAACAGGTCCATGACCCTACCCTAGGTACATAACCCCATCATACAGTGCCACTGGAAGCGATTCAGTTAGACAGTGATTTGACCTATGAAGAGAAGCCGGTCAAGATTCTCGAATTTTCTAGTTGAGTTACCCGCAGCAAGGTTATCAAGTTTTGCAAGGTTCAGTGGAGCCACCATACCAAGGAGAAAGCCACCTGGGAGCGAGAGGAAGACCTTCGTAGAGACCACCCAAACCTTTTTGCTAACCAACCCGAATCTCGAGGGCGAGATTCATCTTAAGGGTGGTAGGTTTGTAACATCCCAATTTTCAATTTGGATGCACATAGATCATCGTATGCATATCATTTTTACTTTTGCATTTTTGTTGAGATCCTAGAAATCTTAAGCAACTGAAGGACCCAAGGAGAGAGTTGGAGGTTTCACAAAATTGATATTTGAATTTATTTTAAATTTGAAGAAAAGGATCAATTTGGTTTTATTATTTTTCTCTCCAATTATTTCCAATATTAAAAAATTAAATGAGTGAAGATAATATGAGTTCTTCAAAGTAAGAGAAATACTGGAGAAAGAAATTAAATCAAATTATGATTTTTCTGGTATTTTATTTGCTATTTTATTCGAATTAGAAAAATATGCATTTTTCCAAAATTGCATTTTAGGCCAAAAAAATGTTCACTTTGTTCTAAATATTCTATTTAGACGGGGAAAATTATTTTTGGCATTTTTGGGATTTTTTTATGTTTTATTAGGATTTTCTTCTTCGGGTGAAATTATTTAAAAAAAACTTTCAGACCGCACTGGGCCGAGGCCCAGCCGGCCCGCTCGCCGCCGCCTTCCCCGCCGTGCCCGCGACGGACTCCGGCCAGAGTCCGATCCCGAGTCGCCTCACGTCGCCCCTCTCCAAGCCAGCGCTGCCCCCTCCCACATATTAATGTCGCCATCGCCCCCGCCCTCTCCACCCGTCCCAAGCCCCGAGCCGCAGCCGCCGCTGTTGCACGCCGCCGCCGCCGCACCATCGCACCGCACCGTCGGCTCGCTGCCGCGTCGCCCAACGCCGCCCTGCCTCACAAGATCCTGACGCTGCCACCGCCGGTTTTCGCCCGCGAACCGGTAGAACCGCAAAAGCCACCGTCGTTTTAAAAAAAAACTAGATCGGTTTATTTATTCTAGACCGGTTTTTGTCGGTTTGTTTTATTTAGCGGACGTTCGTCTGTTTGTTCATTTTAACGAACTTTATTCGCCGCTTAGGTTCAGACAGCGAATGTTCGTTCGTTAGTCTTTTATTTATAATTTATTTTTGGCCAGGGACTTATCCGCGATTATTTTTATTGTGATTTAGCCCCTAAGTTTTAAACTAGTATAACTTTTTACTCGTTTATCCAAATTAGATGAAACCAACGCCAAAATATTTGTCTCGAAGCCATCTTTCCAGTTAACCAACTTGAACATGATATTGGTACTGTAAAATTTGACTTTAGTTCAGATTAGTAAATGATCTTATTTCGTTCGTATTTTGAGTTTCGTTGCTCCGTTTGAGTTGAATCTTTTTGCAAATCATAGCTAATCATATGTACCTACTGTTAAGATCTAATTCACATGTTAATATTGCTGTTAGGTTTTGACTCTTGTTAGTTTAAGCCGTTTGATCACCCCGGGAATATACGTTATGCTTATTATTGCTTAGCCATGCTCGTAGACGGGGATTGGATCGTGATTCATACATAGAAGTTTGAGAGTTATTTAATCATGGATAACATTAAGGTGGCAACTTAAATACACATCTGGGTGGATTGGTTGAGGCACCCGGGGAACCCAGTGTTGCCTATTTTTGGAAATCCCGGGGTTACCGTGTGATTATCCTATGGAATGCCACACAGGCTCAAAGGGATCATAAGATTATTCATGCTAGAAACTTCCGTGCGCAGCCACAAGCCATTATGGGCTCTGGCGTAGTTGAGTAAGTTGTGTGAGCTCTTGAAGAGGTAGACTAGCAGAGGTAGAGGGATGTAGGTGGTACTGTCTACCCGGAGTAGAGAGTTAATGCTTCAGAAAGGCTATGTCTCAATCATCCGATTATGGATGCGGTCGAGTCTTGTGGGGAAAAGTGCGCAAACCTCCGCAGAGTGTATAAACTAATCATGGTTAGTCGTGTCCCCGGTTATGGATGTCTTGAGTATCTAGTACTTGAATCTATTGAGGTGATATCATCACTTTACTCTAACTAATTATGATGTTGGGTTAATGATGATACTTTTAATTGGGATTTGAGTTGGGGTTACCTTCTCAAATAATGGGCAACATGGGAGTAGTTAAATAAATTTATTCCTTTGTTGTAGGGAAAAACTAGCTTTATGAAAAACCATGAAACTTACAGCCTCCACCAGCCAAATGTTGCATGTAGATATAATTCTTGCATTATCATTGCTTTACAGTGTAACTATGCCAGCATATTCCATGTGCTGACCCGTTTCAAGCTGCAACGTCTTATGTTGCAGACTACTTAGACGACGAATAAGGTGCGATAGGTCGTGTTTTGTACTCAGCTATGCCGTTGGAGTTGATGGACTCATTTACCTTCGAAGCTTCCGCAGTTATCTAGTTTAGATGGCATTCAGCCATGATTTATTTATGTAATCATACTCTTTATGAGGACTCGATGTAATAAGTGTGTCATTGAAACTCTGTTATAATTCCTTGAGTACTGTGCATGTCAGCATTACCGATCCAGGGATGACACTGATGCATATAGACTTGACCGCTTGAGGTCTGGTCGCTACAACATGTTGTGTCACAGCCCTAAAATTTTGCTTGTAAATAGCTGCATGTGCATCCAGACATCATATTTAAATTCCTAGAAGTTGAATTGAGGTTAGTTGAAACCCTCAGAAATAATTCTCTGAAATAATCAAGTTAAACATTTCTTCAAATGTCCAAGAAAATGTTCATGTTAATCACAGAAGATATAGGCAAGAGGTAAAATTCAAACCACTATTTTTAGAGGATTAAAAGTAGTTATTTTGGGCATTTGAAATTAAATCATAATGTATTTGAATTGGATTTATGTCTGTTATAAAAGGAATACATGTCCAATTATTCTGAAACTTTTTGTGGGGCTCTAGAAAAATCCATTTAGTCCCCATATTAAATTTCAAGATTTATAAAATGGTTTGGTCTTTGAACTAAATCAAAACAGAATAACAGAAATTAGAAAACGGTAAATAAAGAGGGAAAAAACAAAGGACAGAAGCCTACCTGGCAGCCCACCTGCAGGCCCTGCCCACCTCCTCCCCTCCTACTGTCTTCAACCTCCTGCCGGTGGTCAGGAGGGCATGTGCCCACCGCGCGCGCTACCTCCTCCCTATCTGTGCCCCTCTTCGACCCCCTGGACTCACCATACGCTGCCAAGAAGCTCTCTGGCTCTCTTCCTCACCCTCCCATCCTCATTCTCTCCCCTGGCGCCCCCTCTCTCGCACGGCTGAAGCACCCGTAGCCGCACCGCCGCGAACCTTGATACGTCTCCAACGTATCTACTTTACCTAATGCTCTTCCTCTTATTTTTTACTCTAGTTTACATGATTTGAATGAAACTAACCCGGACTGACATTGTTTTCAGCAGAACTAACATGGTGTTGTTTCAGTGTAGAAATAAAAGTTCTCGGATTGGCACAAAACTTTGCGAGGAATTTTTATTCAATAAATAAGAATTTCTGGAGCCAAGAACCACCGGAGGAGACACCTAGGTGGGCAAAACCCACCAGGGCACGCCCCCCTCCAGGCGCGCCCAGGTGGGTTGTCCCCACCTGGTGGCCCCACAGACTCCAACCCTGATACTATAAAATCACATATTTGGAGACAAATAAGGGAGAAAGAATTATCATGTTTCACGAGATAGAGTCGCCGCCACCTCCTGTTCTTCACCGAGAGGCCAGATCTGGAGTTTGTTTGGGGCTCCGGAGAGGGGGATCTTCGATCTTCGTCATCACCAACCCTTCTCCATTGCCAATTCCATGATGCTCCCCACCGGGACTGAGTAATTTCTTCATAGGCTCCCTGGTCGGTGAGGAGTTGGATGAGATTCATCATGTAATCGAGTTAGTTTTGTTAGGGCTTTATCCATGTTCTGAGATTGATGTTGGTATGACTTTGCCATGCTTAATGCTTGTCACTTTGGGCCTGGGTGCCATGATTTCAGATCAGAACCGTTTATGTTATCATCATTATATCTATGTTGTAGATCCGCTCTTGCAAGTTATAGTCACCTACTACGTGTTAATCCGGCAAACCCAGAGTGACAGAAGTCAGGACACTTCCCGATGATGACCGTAGTTTGAGGAGTTCATGTATTCACCGTGTGTTAATGCTTTGTTCTAGTACTCTATTAAAAAGAGGCCTTAATATCCCTTAGTTTCCAATAGGACCCCGCTGCCACACGAGGGTAGCACAAAAGGTGTTATGCAAGTTCTTTCCATAAGCACGTATGGCTATTTATGGAATACATGCCTACATTATATTTATGAACTGGAGCTAGTGCCGCATCGCCCTAGGTTATGACTGTTATATGATGAATATCATCCAACGAATGCACCGATCCAATGCCTATGAATTTCTCTCATATTGTTCTTGCTAAGTTACTACCGTTGTTGTTACTATTGCACTTGCTACAAAATCATTGTTATCACTGTTACGTTACTATTGCTGTTGCTAGTACTATCAAAACTACCATACTACTTTGCTACTGATCACTTTGCTGCAGATGATTAATCTCCAGGTGTGGTTGAATTGACAACTCAGCTGCTAATACTTGCAAATATTCTTTGGCTCCCCTTGTGTCGAATCAATACATTTGGATTGAATACTCTACCCTCGAAAACTGTTGCGATCCCCTATACTTTTGGGTTATCAAGACCTTTTTTCTAGCGTCGTTGCTAGGGAGCATAGCTATATTTGTTGAATCACTTGGGATTATTATCAAATTATTACTTTGAAGAATCTGAAGGATGCAAAGACTAAGATTTTTCTCTCTAAGATGAGGAGATGTAAGGAACAACCATCCAGCTCCACTTTAGATTCACCTTCTGTTATAAGTAGACTTGCAACACCACCACATGTTATCAATTCTAATATGTCGCAAGTTATTGATGATGCTACTTCTTCTATGGATGCTACTCATGATGATGCTAGTACCTTGCTTGATGATAATGTGCAACTAGATGAATTTCTTGATGAACAAATTGCTAGAGTAAGACAGAATGAGATTGTTAAAACTGATAAAGAGCTTGAAATTGAAAATCTTGAAACACCTATTACACCTAGTTCTCCTAGATATGAATTGCCAAAGGTACCGAAAGGTTATGTTATGGATGAGGAGACAACTAGAGACATTCTTGCTTGTAAGGATAGAGATGATTTGGAAAAATTATTATGGAAGTATAAAGAAAAGACTTTGAATGCTAAAATGAAATGTGATCCTCAGTTTGCTACTTCACCTATCTTTGTTGATGATAAGGATTATGAATTCTCTGTTGACCCAGATTTAATTACTTTGGTTGAATCTGATCCTTTCCGTGGTTATGAAACTGAAACTGTTGTGGCACATCATGCTAAGTTGAATGATATGGCCCCCCTTTTTGCTCATGATGAGAATATTCGCTATTATTATATTCTCAAATCATTTCCATTATCATTAAAGGGTGATGCTAAGGCTTGGTATAATACTCTTGCTCCTGGTTGTGTGTGTAGTCCCCAGGATATGATTTATTACTTCTCTAAAAAATATTTTCCTGCTCATAAGAGACAACCTACCTTACAGGAAATGTTTAACTTTGCGCAAATCAAAGAAGAGAGTCTCCCACAAGCTTGGGGAGGCTTCTCCAATTGCTTAATGCTTTGCCTGATCATCCTCTTAAGAAAAATGAAATATTTGATATCTTCTATAATGGACTAACCGATGCTTCTAGGGATTTCCTAGACAGTTGTGCCGGTTGTGTTTTCAGGGACCGAACTGTTGAACAAGCTGGAGAATTATTGAATAACATATTGAAAAGTTATGATGATTGGATCCTTCGTGAACCACCACTGAAACCTACTCCAAAGAAGAGGGGTATATTATATCCCAGTCCTGAAGATATGCAAGAGGAAAAGAAATCCATGAAGGAAAAAATATTAAAGCAGAGGATGTTAAAAATTTACCACCTATCGAAGAAATACATGGGTTTGAAACACCACCACCACCTAAGGTGGTAGAGGTAAATTCTTTATTAAAGTTCGATGAAGGTGATATTCCTTATAATAAACATCCTAGTCAATGCCTTTATGATTTTGATAATTATATTAGAAAGCAAGATCACTTCAATGCAAATGTTATGAAACAATTGAGATACAATTCTGATATGATTACTCGCTTGGGTGACTTGTTATTCAGAATCTCAAATGATGTTAGAGGTGTAGGGAAGCATGCCTCTATGATTCAAACACAATTAGAACAAGTTACTAAATCTCAACGAGAGTTGTTAGATGAAATGAATAATAATATCAATGATCATGCTATTAGAGTAATGACTAGAGGAGGTAGAATGACTCAGGAACCACTTTATCCTAAAGGACACCCAAAAAGAATTGAACAAGACTCTCAAAGAGTTAACACTAATGCACCTAGTCCTTCTAGAAAGAAAAAGAAGAAGAAAAATGACAGGACTTTGCATACCTCTAGTGAACCTGAAATAGAAAAACCTCCTGATAATGATAATGAAGTCTCTATCTCTGATGCTGAGACTCAATCTGGTAGTGAAAACTCATCTTCTGATAATGAAAAAGATAATTACGAGGTTCATGAAGATACTCAAACAAATAATAAAGAACCAGACAATGATGTTGCAATAGAACCAGTTGTTGATCTTGATAACCCACAACCCAAGAATAAAAGATATGATAAAAGAGACTTTGTTGCTATAAGACACGATAAGGAAATAGAACCATGGGTTGAGAAACCTATGCCCTTTCCACCTAAGTCAACCAAAAAGAAAGATGATGAAGAATTTGAACGCTTTCCTGAAATGCTGAGGCCAGTCTTTTTGCGTACTCGCTTGACTGATATCTTAAAAATGCCTCCTTATGCAAAGTACATGAAAGATATCATCACCAATAAGAGAAAAATACCAGAAGCTGAAATCTCCACTATGTTTTCTAATTATACTTTTAAGGGTGGAGTACCTAAAAAACTTGGAGATCCAAGAATACCAACTATACCTTGCTCTATCAAAAGAAATTATGTGAAAACTGCTTTATGTGATTTAGGAGCCGGTGTTAGTGTTATGCCTTTCTCTTTATATAAAAGACTTGATTTGAATAAACTCACACCTGCTGAAATATCTTTTCAAATGGCTGACAAATCAATTGCCATACCTATTGGTATTTGTGAGGATGTGCCCGTTGTTGGTGCTAATGTTACTATCTTAACTGACTTTGTTATACTTGAGATGCCCGAGGACAACAACATGTCGATTATCCTTGCTAGACCCTTTTTGAATACTGCAAGGGTTGTTATTGATTGCAATAAAAGCAAGGTCACTTTCCATATCAATCGTAATGAACATACGGTGCACTTTCCAAAGAAACAATTCCAAGTGAATGGTATTAATGTTATTGAAAAATTTCTGACAATCACTACTTGAAGTTTTCAACTACCTCTACCTACTGCCAAAAAGAAATATGAAAATGCTTATTGTTGGGGACATCCATATCCCCATTGAGGTAACTTAGTGTTTTATGAAAGTTCTTCGGTTTCATGCTAATCGAAAGTGGTTGTTAATAAGACTTGACCAACCTTATTAATGAATCATTTTTGAGAGGTACGAAGTTGATGAATTTAGTGAGCACTACCTTCTGTCCCTACCTTTTGTTTTCTGTTTTTATTAGTTAAATAAAATAAATGCCATGCTTTGTCTGTTTTATGAGTTTTCCGTACAATATAAAATGTCCCAAAAATAAAAGTTCTCAAAATGCTCTGAAAATTTAATACGATTTTTTTCTGAATATTTAAGATTTTTTTAGTGCAAATAACATCGAAGGGAGGTGCTCCAGGTGGGCACAACCCACCTGGGTGTGCCAGCACCCCCAGGCACGCCCTGGTGGGATGTGGTCCCCACGTGGGCCCCCTCACTTATCTCTTCGTCCCACATCATCACCTACCTCCAGAAAAAAAAATCACCATTGCTCTCTCTCTCACACATGTTCTTGCACTCAAACCTGCGGATTTTGATCTCTTTGCTCGAAGCTCCATTTCCGAAATTGTTGCTTGGTATGTGACTCCTCCATTGGTCCAATTAGTTATTGCTCTAGTGGTTTATATTTAGAATAATTAGTAACTCCTGGTGCTATTGTAGATGAGCTTGCATGTTGAAGTCTTAGAGTTCTAAGTAGTTTGAATGCTTGATATGGCCTCTATGCATCACTATGAGTAGTTGCTATCAATCTTGTGAAGTTTTGCTGAGAAAAATTTTGTGAACTAAAATTTTCAGAATTTTGTTCATAGGAAAAAGATGTGTATCTTTAGAAAGTTTGCTTCCAAGAAGAACTCCAAGGGAGTTATTGGGGAGTCATCTGATAGTGATCTCCGCACCCGGAGAATGGCGGAGGTACGGCCATGCGAATGGCCGCATAACCCATTCATGGAGGGAGTTGTAATCCGTCAAGAGTTTGCACAATATGCTATGAATGCCGGCCTCATCGACTTCATCGCAGCTGAACATGAACATTGTCATCTCCTCACAAATTCCTTTGTGCAAAGCTTTCATTTCTTGAGTAGGAATAATCCCCCTGGGGTGCATTTCAACTTGTATGATGAACCCCATCAAATATCGCTTACTGAATTTGGCAACATATGCTTGCTCCCTTCTGATGTTAGTTTACTGGAGCCTAGGCCTGTGGAGTTTGATGGTTTTACCGTACTCTGACAGTGGCGGATGAGAGATGGGTATCTGGTGTCACTGCCACTAGCTTACACTTTCCGGATGTACATTATTTTTCTCTATTCATTACAAAGTGTTTTCTTGCTAGAGAGAAGGTAGGTGCACTCAGTGCTCGGGACTATGTTGTTTTACGTTGTGCACTTTATGGCGACAACACTTATAGCTTGGGAGCTATTATGGCACGTTGCCTCCACATTAACAGATCCAAGGGTAAAATAGATGGTGGTATTGATGTTGCTCGCTTGGCGAGTCACTTTAACATTCAGATACACCATCATGACTATCCTTTACCCAAGGTTTATTTAGATTGCTCGGCTATGGCACACCACCACTTTATTGATAGCGAGAACACCAATATGGATGTTCCATATAACTTGGTATTTAGTGAGATTACCCGTGATATTATTTGGTTGCCTGCACCTGCTTTGTTTGATCCTATTGCCAAGGGCGGATACAGGATTAAGCCTGAGGACATTGTCGCCTACCGGAACAACCTGGCTGCGGCACAAGAGGAGCCGCAACAGTGGGACCCTCAGGTGCCCGCTCCCCAGCACTTCAACATAGGACCCCATGGTTTCTTCGAGTGGTGATTACCAAGTTAGGCCAAAAGCCTAAGCTTGGGGGAGTACGTATTTCCACCGACATTACATTCATGTTTACACATTTCATTCCAGTTATCGGTGTCCACACTTTTTCACTGTATTATCCATGTTAGATTTATTTTCTCGCCTTCTTCTTGTGTGTTTGAAAAACTTTAAGAAAATACAAAAATATTTCCTGCTTCTTTTTTATTTTTCTTTCTAGTGTAGTTAGTTGTAGTATTTAAAAAGAAAACCAGAAAAGATTTTCTTGTTCTTCTTTTGCTTGTTGGGAGTAAAATGTTTTCCTCGTTTTTGCTTTTCTTTCCTTAATTTGTTTCCTTCCAGATAAAAACCAAAAACTCCAAAAATATTTCAGCATTTTTCTGTGAATTTCTTTTCCCTTCTATTGAGTCGTACCGAGAAGAAAACCATGATGAAAAGGTTGAGTGGCTCTCATATGCATTATTGTTGATATAACAGAGAGCCCATATTACCTTGTTTTCTTCTTTTTGGATAATTTTTTTGCAGATTCCAGCTTAGTCCACGGCACTCTTGCACTATTGTTACTTTCATATCGTTCGGTCGTGCAAGTGAATGGCAATAATGACGATATTTGATGAACTGGCTGTGGCAGAGAGAAACGGGTATGAACTCGACTTGTTCTGTTTTTGTAAATATGTTTAACCTAGTATCCATGATCCATCCTATTATGATCAAACATGTTTGTAATGACAATTAGAGATTATAGGTTCTCATGCCATGCTTAAGTATCTAGGAGTGGATAATGATTTATCTTGGATGTCAACATTGAGTTAAAATGATTGTGATGTAGTATGATGATATGGTATCCTCCTCTGAATGTTCGAGTGGCTTGACTTGCCACATGTTCATGCATGTAGTTGAATCAAAACCAACATAGCCTCTATGATATTTATGTTCATGATGTTCATATCCTACTCATGCTAGTATCCAATGTTACTTATGCATAATGCATGTTCATGACTGTTTTCGCTCTCTAGCTGGCCGCTTCCCAACCTAATTGCTAGCCTTCGCCTGTACTAAGTGGGAATTCTGCTTGTGCATCAAAACCATGAAACCCAAGTTATTCCAGATGAGTCCACCATACCTACCTATATGCGGTATTACCCTGTCGTCCTAAGTAAATTTGCATGTGCCACCTCTAAAACTTCAAATAAATATCCTTTATTGTGTGCCTGGATTGTTCATAGAGTGACAGGAGGTAGTCAGTATCTTCCATGCTAAGCGGGTTATTCTCATGATGAGTGTTTATTCACTCGTCCTTGCACGAGAAGGGCGGTAATAGGGATTCCCAGTCCCGAACTAAAATTGCAAATAATTAAACAAAACTCCCCCTGGACTGTTGTTCGTATGGACGACACCTATTGTTTTGGACAATCCATGGAGTGTGATTGTTGATGGAGGGGGAGTAAACCTTTACTTTTATCGCTTGGGAACTACCACTAATGTGTTTAGCATGGAAGATACCGATAACTAATGGTCGTGAAGTAAACAAGAAGGGTGCATTTCTCAAAATCTCATTTAGCTCTATTTTAAAAACTTGAGCTCTGGCACCTCTGCAAATCACTGCTTCCCTCTGCGAAGGGACTTCCTATTTACTTTTATGTTGTGTCATCACCTTCTCAATTAAGCACCAGATCCTGAGAGTACTACTGTCATCCTCATGCATTGTGTATAGCTAATATTGGGTGCATCATGACTGGATATTTTCTACCATGAATTACAATGTTTAGTCGCTGCTTGAACTTTGGAGGTGCTCTGCATTTATGTTTTGCGGTCTCAGAAAGGGCTTGCAAGATACCACTATTGCCATATTATATCATGGTTGTTTTGACAAAGTGTTGTTATTTGAGATATCTTATTATTGCTCGCTAGTTGATCATGTCATTGATATGAGTTAATATAGTTTCTAAGAGTTATTATTGACATGGTTAGTTATAATCTTGGCTGAAAACCTGGGTGCTGCTTAAGCTTATTTATGTAAGCAAGAGCAAAAGAGTTCCTAAAAGTTTTTCTTTTTTCACTTTCAGTTTATAAACTGAATTGCTTGAGGATAAGCAAAGGTTTAAGCTTGGGGGAGTTGATACGTCTCCAACGTATCTACTTTTTCTAATTCTTTTCCTCTTGTTTTGGACTCTAATTTGCATGATTTGAATGAAACTAAACCGGACTGACATTGTTTTCAGCAGAACTACCATGGTGTTGTTTTTGTGCAGAAGCAAAAGTTTTGGATTGGCACGAAACTTTGCGGGGATTTTTTTATTCAATAAATAAGAATTTCTGGAGCCAAGAACCACCGGAGGGGGGCACTTGGGTGGGCACAACCCACCAGGGCGCCCCCCTCTAGGCGCGCCCAGGTGGGTTGTCCCCACCTGGCGGCCCCGCAGACTCCAACCCTGATACTATAAAATCACATATTTGGGGAGAAAATAAGGGAGAAAAAATTATCACGTTTCACGAGACGGAGCCACCACCACCTCCTGTTCTTCATCGGGAGGCCAAATCTGGAGTCCGTTTGGGGCTCCGGAGAGGGGGATCTTCGATCTTCGTCATCACCAATCCTTCTCTATAGCCAATTCCATGATGCTCCCCACCGAGAATGAGTAATTCCTTCGTAGGCTCACTGGTCGGTGAGGAGTTGGATGAGATTCATCGTGTAATCAAGTTAGTTTTGCTAGGGCTTGATTCCTAGTATCCATGATGTTCTGAGATTGATGTTGCTATGACTTTGCCATGCTTAATGCTTGTCACCTTGGGCCCGGGTGCCATTATTTCAGATCTGAACCGTTTATGTTATCATCATTATATCTATGTTCTAGATCCGATCTTGCAAGTTATAGTCACCTACTACGTGTTATGATCTGGCAAACCCGGGGTGACAGAAGTCGGGACACTTCCCGGTGATGACCGTAGTTTGAGGAGTTCATGTATTCACCGTGTGTTAATGCTTTGTTCCGGTTCTCTATTAAAAGGAGGCCTTAATATCCCTTAGTTTCCAATAGGACCCTGCTGTAATGGGAGGGTAGGACAGAAGATGTCATGCAAGTTCTTTCCATAAGCACGTATGAATATTTACGAAATACATGCCTACATTATATTTATGAACTCGAGCTAGTGACGTATCATCCTAGGTTATGACTGTTATATGATGAATATCATCCAACGAATGCACCGATCCAATGCCTACGTATTTCTCTCATATTGTTCTTGCTAAGTTACTACTGCTGCTGTTACTATTGCACTTGCTAAAAAATCATTGTTATCACTGTTACCGTTACTATTGTTGTTGCTACTACTATCAAAACGACCATACTACTATGCTAATGATGACTTTGCTGCAAATAATTAGTCCAGGTGTGGTTGAATTGACAACTCAGCTGCTAATACTTGTAAATAATCTTTGGCTCCCCTTGTGCCGAATCGATAAATTTGGGCTGAATACTCTATCCTCGAAAACTGTTGCGATCCCCTATCCTTGTGGGTTATCAAAACCTTTTTCCAGCATCTGGAATTCTAGGCTAGAATCAATAAATTTTGTATCATGATTTTATATTGATATTTATTGCATTATGGGCTGTTATTACACATTATAGCACAATACTTATGCCTTTCTCTCTTATTTTACAAGGTTTACATGAAGAGGGAGAATGCAGGTAGCTGGAATTCTGGGCTAGAAAAGGAGCAAATATTAGAGACCTATTCTGCACAACTCCAAAAGTCCTAAAAATTTAGGGAGAATCATTTTGGAATTAATAAAAAATATTGGGCGAAGAAAGCACCAGAGGGTACCCACCAGGCAACCACAAGGATGGGGGCGCGCCCTACCCCTCTGGGCATGCCCCCTGCCTTGTCGTCCACCTGGCAGGCCCCCGATTCCCATATTCTACTATATGAAGGGGTTTTACCTGGAAAAAATAATAAGGAAGCTTTTGGGACGAAGCGCTGCCGTCTCAAGGCGGAACCTAGGCAGAACCAATCTAGGGCTCAGGCGGAGTTGTCATGCCAGGGAAACTTCCCTCTGGGAGGGGGAAATCGAAGCCATCGTCATCACCAATGATCCTCTCATCTAGAGGGGGTCAATCTCCATCAAAATCTTCACCAGCACCATCTCCTCTCAAACCCTAGTTCATCTCTTGTATCCAATCTTTGTCTCAAAACCTCAGATTGGTACTTGTGTGTTGCTAGTAGTGTTTATTACTCCTTGTAGTTGATGCTAGTTGGTTTATTCGGTGGAAGATCATATGTTCAGATCCTTAATGATAATTAATACTCCTTTGATTATGAACATGAATATGCTTTGTGAGTAGTTCCGTTTGTTCTTGAGGACATGGGAGAAGTCTCGTTACAAGTAATCATGTGAATTTGGTATTCATTTGATATTTTGATGAGATGTATGTTGTCTTTCCTCTAGTGGTGTTATGTGAACGTTGACTACATGACACTTCACCATGATTTGGGCCTAGGGGAAGGCACTGAGAAGTAATAAGTAGATAACGTGTTGCTAGAGTGATAGAAGCTTAAACCCTAGTTTATGCGTTGCTTTGTAACGGGCTAATTTGGATCCATATGTTTCATGCTATGGTTAGATTTATCTTAATTCTTCTTTCATAGTTGTGGATCCTTGCGAGATGGGTTAATCATAAGTGGGAGGCTTTTCCAAGGAAGGAAAACACCCAAGCACCGGTCCACCCACATATCTAATTATCAAAGTATCGGACATGAATCATATGAGCATGATGAAAACTAGCTTGACAATAATTCCCTTGTGTCCTCGGGAGCGCTTTGCTTTATATAAGAGTTCGTCTAGGCTTGTCCTTTGCTACAAAAAGGATTGGGCCACCTTGCTACACCTTAGTTACTTTTGTTACTTGTTACTTGTTATGAATTATTCTATCACAAAACTATCTCTTACCGATAATATCAATGCTTGCAGAGAATACCTTTCTGAAAACCGCTTGTCATTTCCTTTTGCTCCTCATTGGGTTCGACACTCTTACTTATTGAAAGGACTACAATATATCCCCTGTACTTGTGGGTCATCAAGACTCTTTTCTGGCGCTGTTGCCGGGGAGTGAAGTGCCTTTGGTGAATGGAATTTGGTAAGGAAACATTTATATAGTGTGCTGAAATTTACTGTCACTTGTCACAATGGAAAATAATCCTTTGAGGGGCTTGTTCGAGGTATCTTCACCTCGACCGGTAGAGCAAAGAGTTACTCCTCAACCTACCGAACCTACTGAAAATATTTATTATGCAATTCCTTCGGGTATGATAGAGAAACTGCTGGCTAATCCTTATGCAGGAGGTGGAACATTACATCCTGATATGCATCTAATCTATGTGGATGAAGTTTGCGGATTATTTAATCTTGCAGGTTTGCCCGCGGATGAAGTCAAGAAAAAGGTCTTCCTTTTATCCTTGAAGGGAAAAGCATTGACATGGTATAGGCTATGTGATGATATTGGATCACGGAACTACAACCGATTAAAATTGGAATTTCATCAGAAGTTTTATCCTATGCATCTGGTTCAACGTGATCAGAATTATATATATAATTGTTGGCCTCATGAAGGAGAAGGTATCACTCAAGCTTGGGGGAGGCTTAAGTCAATGTTATATTCATGCCCCAATCATGAGCTCTCAAGAGAAATTATTATTCAGAATTTTTATGCTCGGCTTTCTTGTAATGATCAACCCATGCTCGATACTTATTGTACTGGTTCTTTTATGAAGAAGACTATTGAATTCAAATGAGATTTATTGGAAAGAATGAAACGCAACTCTGAAGATTGGGAACGCGATGAAGGTAATGAGTCAGGTATAAGTTTGATTGTGTTAAATCTTTTATGTATACCGATGCTTTTCGTGAATTTAGCACTAAATATGGACTTGACTATGAGATAGTAGCTTCTTTCTGTGAATCATTTGCTACTCATGTTGATCTCCCTAAAGAGAATCGGTTTAAATATCATCCTTCCATCAAAGTAAAAGTAGCAGCACCTATTAAAGTTGAAGAAGAAACTATTACTTATAATGTTGATCCTATTGTTCCTACTGCTTATATTGAGAAACCACGTTTCCCTGTTAGGATAAAGGATCATGCTAAAGCTTCAACTATGGTTCCTAAGAGTTATACTAGAACACCTACACCCCCTGAACAAATTAAATTTGAACCTATCATTGCTATGGTTAAAGATCTCTTGGTCGATAATATTGATGAGCATGTTATTTACTTCTGTGAGGAAGCTGCTAGAATTGCTAAACCCGATATTAAAGATAAACATAGACATAATGTTGGCATGCCTGTTGTTTCTGTTAAATAGGAGATCATTGTTATCATGGCTTATGTGATGTGGGTGCTAGTGTGAGTGCAATTCCTTTTACCTTATATCAAGAAATTATGAATGATATTGCACCTCCTGAGATACAAGATATTGATGTTAGTATTAAGCTTGCCAATAAAGATACTATATCACCAACTGGGATTGTTAGAGATGTTGAGGACTTGTGTGGGAAATAAAATACCCTACTGATTTTCTTGTTCTTGGTTCCCCTCAAGATGATTTTTGTCCCATTATATTTGGTAGGCCGTTCTTGAACATTGTCAATGCTAAGATAGACTGTGAGAAAGAAATTGTTTCTATAAGTTTTGGGGATGTGTCTCATGATTTTAATTTCTCTAAATTTCGTAGACAACCCCATGATAAAGAATTGCCTAGTAAGGATGAAATTATTGGTCTGGCTTCTATTGATGTACCTCCTACTGATCCTTTATAACAATATTTGCTAGACCATGAAAATGATATGTTCATGAATGAAAGAAAGGAATTAGATGAAGTATTCTTTAAACAAGGGCCTATTTTGAAACACAACTTTCCTGTTAAGATTCTTGGGGATCCTCCTCCACCCAAGGGTGATCTCGTGTTTGAGCTTAAACAATTACCGGATACTTTGAAATATGCTTATCTTGATGAAAGAAGATATATCATGTTATTATTAGTGCTAACCTTTCAGAGCATGAAGAAAAGAGATTATTGAAAACTCCAAAGAAGCATCGTGCCGCTACTGGATATACTCTTGATGATCTTAAGGGCATTAGTCACACTCTATGTCAGCACAAAATTAATATGGAGGCTCATGCCAAACCAGTTGTTGATCATCAATGACGGTTAAACCCTAAGATGAAAGAAGTGGTAAGAAATGGAATACTAAAGCTTATGGAGGCAGGTACTATTTATCCTATTGCTGATAGTAGATGGGTGATCCCATTCATTGTGTCCCTAAGAAGGGAGGTATTACTGTTGTTCCTAATGATAAGAATGAATTGATCCCGAAAGAGTTGTTATAGGTTATAGAATGGTAATTGATTTTCACAAATTAAACAAAGCTACTAGAAAATATCATTACCCTCTATCTTTTATTGATCAAATGCTAGAAAGACTGTCCAAACATACACATTTTTTGCTTTCTTGATGGTTATTTTGGTTTTTCTCAAATACCTGTGTCAGAAGAGGATCAAGAAAAAACCACTTTTACTTGTTCTTTAGGTACTTTTGCTTATAGCCGTATGCCTTTTGGATTACGTAATGCACCTGCTACCTTTCAAAGATGTATGACTGCTATATTCTCTGACTTTTGTGAAAAGATTGTTGAGGTTTTCATGGACGATTTCTCCGTTTACGGAACTTCTTTTGATGATTGCTTAAGCAACCTTGATCGAGTTTTGCAGAGATGTGAAGAAACTAATCTTGTCTTGAATTGGGAGAAGTTCCACTTTATAGTTAATGAAGGTATTGTCTTGGGGCATCAAATTTCTGAAAGAGGTATTGAACTTGATAAAGCTAAAGTAGATGCTATTGAAAAAATGACGTGTCCTATAGATATCAAAGGTATAAGAAATTTCCTTGGTCATCCTGGTTTATATAGGAGATTTATTAAAGACTTCTCTAAAATTTCTAGGCCTCTCACTATTCTCTTGCAAAAATATGTTCCTTTTGTTTTTTATGATGATTGTGTGGAAGCATTTGAAATTCTTAAGAAGCCTTGATTTCTACACCTATTGTTCAACCACCTGATTGGAATTTACCCTTTGAAATTATGTGTGATGCTAGTGATTATGCTGTTGCTGCTGTTCTAGGACAAAGAGTTGATAAGAAGTTGAATGTTATTCATTATACTAGTAAAACTCTAGACGGTGCCCAGAGAAATTATGCTATTAGTGAAAAAGAATTTTTAGCAGTTGATTTTGCTCGTGATAAGTTCAGATCTTATATTGTTGATTCCAAAGTAACTGTTCACACTGATCATGCGGCTATTAAATATCTTATGAAAAAGAAAGATGCTAAACCTAGACTTATTAGATGGGTTCTCTTGCTGCAATAATTTGATTTGCATATTATTAATAGAAAGGGAGATGAGAACCCCGTTGCAGACAACTTGTCTAGGTTAGAAAATGTTCTTGATGACCCACTGACTATTGATGATAGCTTTCCCGATGAGCAATTAGCTGTCATAAATGCTTCTCGTAATACTCCATGGTATGCTGATTATGCTAATTACATTGTTGCTAAATTTATACCACCTAGTTTCACATACCAGCAAAAGAAAAAGTTTTTCTATGATTTAAGACATTACTTTTGGGATGACACACAACTTTATAAAGAAGGAGTAGATGGTGTTATTAGATGTTGTATACCTGAGCATGAACAGGAACATATCCTACGCAAGTGTCACTCTGAGGCTTACGAAGGACACCATGCTGGAGATAGAACTACACACAAGGTATTACAATGTGGTTTTATTGGCCTACTCTCTTCAAGGACTGGCAATATTAGTAGATGTCAGGAAATGCCTATGAATTATTCACTTGTTATTGAACCATTTGATGTTTGGGGATTTGATTATATGGGACATTTTCCTTCCTCTAATGGCTATACACATATTTTAGTCGCTATTGATTACGTTACTAAGTGGGTAGAAGCTATTCCAACTAGTAGTGTTGATCATAACACCTCTATTAAGATGCTTAAAGAAGTTATTTTTCCGAGGTTTGGAGTCCCTAGTTATTTAGTGATTGATGGTGGTTCACATTTTATTCATGGCGCTTTCCGTAAATTGCTTGATAAATATGATGTCAACCATAGAATTGCATCTCCTTATCACCCTTAGTCTAGTGGTCAAGTAGAATTGAGCAATCGAGAGATTAAATTGATTTTGCAAAAGACTATTAATAGATCTAGAAATAACTGGTCTAAGAAACTTGATGATGAATTATGGGCTTATAGAACTGCTTATAAAAACCCTATGGGTATGTCTCCATAAAAATGGTTTATGGAAAAGAATGGCACTTACCTCTTGAACTAGAACATAAAGCTTATAGGGCAATCAAAGAGCTCAACTAGGATTTCAAACTTGCCGGTGAAAAGAGGTTATTTGACGTAAGCTCGCTTGATGAATGGAGAACCCAAGCCTATGAGAATGCCAAGTTGTTTAAAGAAAAAGTTAAAAGATGGCATGACAAAAGGATACAAAAGCGTGAGTTTAATGTAGGTGATCATGTTTTGCTATACAACTCTCGTTTAAGTTTTTTTGCAGGAAAGCTTCTCACTAAATGGGAAGGCCCTTATATTATCGAGGAGGTTTATTGTTCCGGTGCCATCAAGATCAACAACACCAAAGGCACTAACCGGAAGGTGGTAAACGGTCAAAGAATCAAACATTATATCTCAGGTACTCCTATAAATGTTGAGCCAATATTATTAATACCATAACACCGGAGGAGTATATAAGTGATACTTTCCAGAACGTTTCAAACTCCGAAAAGGAATAGGTATGTGGTACGGTAAGTAAACCGACTCCAAAACTATTCTAATGGAAAATTTTCTCCATTTTGGAATATTTAAATTTTTTAGGAAAATTAAATGCAGTCCGAAGAGTGCACGAGGAAGTGGAAAGGTAGGAGGGCGCGCCCCTGTACCTCACCGCCACTTCGTGTGCCCTTTGGACTCCCGTTTTCTTGCACAATACTTCTTTTGGTCAGTAAAAATTCATTATATAATCCCCCAAAGGTTTTGACCACCGTACCACGACCAACTCCTCTGTTCTTATTTTGAGTTGTTTTTCTGACAAATCTAGATCACCATGACATCTCCAAGTGCCCCCAAGGACAAGTTCTTCGAGAAGGTCATCAACCCTTACCTCGCGGAGGTGCTGCAACACCCTTAAAACATTGAGATGCATGAGGGCGTGCTGCACATCCGCGATGTTGAAGGGCCAAAGAAGACTGGAAGCATGGAGACAAGACTCGAAGCAATGGAGCAGCTAGTTTTCAAGTGACAAGGGATGGTGGAACATGGACTCAACGCCAATCACTTGATGATCCCGGAATTTATCAACATTCACAAGTTGGATGCCAAGAAAATTGGGGAGGCCATCTTCAAGCTTCATGAGAAAATCGAGCATCTCCAATCCCAGAACTATGATCTGCAAAACCAAAACTATGAGTATGAATACATATTTAAGAGGATGAGTTTGGCTGCAGATTTGAGGACCCCGGAGACTCGTTCATCCTTCTCTGATTGTGAGCCTATGCCCTGGAAGATGGATGACAAGCCTACTTCATCAACAACTCCATCATCACCACCTCCGAAGAAAGAGATCTAAATACATGGGTATGGGCACTCCTCTTGGCAACTGCCAAGCTTGGGGGAGGTGCCCCGGTATCGTATCACCATCACACCTCTACTTTTATCTTTTTTTAGTTCTATCCTTTTAGTTATATCTTGATCTAGTAGAATAAAATTTAGTATGATTTAGCTTTGAGTTTTGTTTTGAGATCTATCTAAAGGAAATATGCCCTAGACGCAATATTAAAGTTGTTATTTTATATTTCCTTATATCATGATAAATGTTTATTATTCATGCTAGAATTGTACTAACCGGAAACTCGATACATGTGTGGATACATAGACAAAACACCGTGTCCCTAGTAAGCCTCTACTAGACTAGCTCGTTAATCAAAGATGGTTAAGTTTCCTAACCATAGACATGTGTTGTCATTTGATGAATGGGGTCACATCATTAGGAGAATGATGTGATGGACAAGACCCATTCGTTAGCTTAGCATTATTATCGTTCAGTTTTATTGGTATTGCTTTCTCCATGTCATATACATATACCTTTGACTATGAGATTATGCAACTCCCGGATACCGGAGGAAAACCTTGTGTGCTATCAAACGTCCCAACATAACTGGGTGATTATAAAGATGCTCTACAGGTATCACTGAAGGTGTTTGTTGGGTTGGCGTAGATCAAGATTAGGATTTGTCACTCCGAGTATCGGAGAGGTATCTCTAGGCCCTCTCGGTAATACACATCATAAGAATCCTTGCATAGAAAGTGACTAATGAGTTAGTTGCAGGATGATGTATTACGAAACGAGTAAAGAGACATGCCTGTAACGAGATTGAACTAGGTATGAAGATACCATCAAATCTTGGGCAAGTAACACAACGAAGACAAAGGGTAACGTATGTTGTCATAATGGTTAGACCGATAAAGATCCTCGTAGAATATGTGGGAGCCAATATGAGCATCCAGGTTCAGCTATTGGTTACTGACCGGAGAGGTGTCTTTGTCATGTCTACATAGTTCTCGAACCCGTAGTGTCCGCACGCTTAATGTTCGATGACAATTTTGTATTATATGAGTTATGTGATTTGGTGACCGAAAGTTGTTCGGAGTCCCAGATGAGATCATAGACATGACAAGGAGTGTCGAAATGGTTGAGAGGTAAATATTGATATATATATATATATATAGGACGATCGTATTCGGATATCGAAAATGTTTCGGAGGGTACCGGGTACATATCGGGTCATCGGAAGGGGTTCCTGGCACCCCCCGCAAAGATATGGGCCTAATGGGCCAAGAGGGGAAACACAGCAGCCAGCAGGGGCTGCTGCGCCCCCCATATGGGTCGCACCAGAAGGGGAAGGAAAGAGGGGAAGAGAGAAAGGAAGGGGAGGGATTCGGCCACCCGCTTCCTTCCCTCCTCCCTCCTCCTTCCTTTCCCCTCCGATGAATAAGGAAGGGGTGAGGCCGAATTGGGGGAGGCGCCCAAGTAGGATTCCTCCTACTTGGGGCGCCACCTGCTTCTCCCCTCCCTCTCCCACCTATATATACATGGGGAGGGGCGCCTAGAACACACAACAACATCTGTTAGCCGTGTGCGACGCCCCCCTCCACAGATTACACCCTCGGTCATATTCTCGCGGTGCTTAGGCGAAGCCCTACGTGGATCACTTCACCATCACCGTCACCACGCCGTCATGCTGACAGAACTCATCTACTTCCTTGATACTTTGCTGGATCAAGAGTTTGAGGGACGTCATCGAGCTGAATGTGTGCAGAACTCGGAGGTATCATACGTTCGGTGCTTGATCGGTCAAAATGAGAAGAAGTTTGACTACATCAACCGTGTTGCCAAACGCTTCCGCTTTCGGTCTACGTGGGTACATAGACACACTCTCCCCCTCTCGTTGCTATGCATCTCCTAGATAGATCTTGCGTGAGCGTAGGAATATTTTTGAATGCATGCTATGTTTCCCAACAGTGGCATCTGAGCCAGGTCTATGCGTAGATGATATGCATGAGTAGAACGCAAAGAGTTGTGGGCGGTGATTGTCATACTACTTACCACCAATGTCTTATTTTGTTTCAGTGGTATTGTTGGATGAAGCGGCCCAGACCAACCTTACATGACCATGTTCATGAGACCTGTTCCAACGACACACATGCAACTAGTTTTGCATAAAGGTGGCTGGCGGGTGTCTGTTTCTCCTACTTTAGTTGAATCGAATTTGACTACGGCCGGTCCTTGTTGAAGGTTATAACAACAAACTTGATAAATCACCGTTGTGGTTTTTGTGTCGTAGGTAAGAACAGTTCTTGCTAGAAGCTCATAGAAGCCACGTAAAACTTGCAACAACAAAGTAGAGGACGTCTAACTTGTTTTTGCAGGGCATGCTTGTGATGTGATATGGTCAAGACATGATGTGATATACGTTATTGTATGAGATGATCATGTTTTGTAAAAGTTATCGTCAACTGGCAGGAGCCTTATGGTTGTCGCTTTATTGTATGAAATGCAAACACCATGTAATTGCTTTACTTTATCACTAAGCAGTAGCGATGGTTGTAGAAGCAATAGTTGGCAAGACGACCACGATGCTACGATGGAGATCAAGGTGTCGAGCCGGTGATGATGGAGATCATGATGATGCTTTAGAGATGGAGATAAAAAGCACAAGATGATGATGGCCATATCATGTCACATATTTTGATTGCCTGTGATGTTTATCTTTTATGCATCTTATTTTGCTTAGTACGGCGGTAGCATTATAAGATGATCCCTTAACTAAAATTTCAAGGTATAAGTGTTCTCCCTGAGTATGCACCGTTGCAACAGTTCTTCGTGCTGAGACACCACATGATGATTGGGTGTGATAGGCTCTACGTTCACATACAACGGGTGCAAGATAGTTTTGCACATGTGGAATACTCAGGTCAAACTTGACGAGCCTAGCATGTACAGACATGGCCTCGGAACACTGGAGAACGAAAGGTCGAACGTGAATCATATAGTAGATATGATCAATATAGAGACATTCACCATTGATGACTACTCCATCTCACGTGGATGATCGGACATGGTTCAGTTGATTTGGATCATGTATCATCTAGAAGACTTGTGGGATGTCTATCTAAGTGGGATTCCTCCTACTTGGGGCGCCCCTGCTGCTCCCCTCCCTCTCCCACCTATATATACATGGGAAGGGGGCGCCTAGAACAGACAACAACATTTGTTAGCCGTGTGCGGCGCCCCCCTCCACAAATTACACCCCGGGTCAAATTCTCGACGTGCTTAGGTGAAGCCCTGCACGGATCACTTCACCATCACCATCACCACGCCGTCGTGCTGACGGAACTCATCTACTTCCTCGACACTTTGCTGGATCAAGAGTTCGAGGGACGTCATCGAGCTGAACGTGTGGAGAACTCGGAGGTGTCGTAGGTTCGGTGCTTGATCGGTCAGAAATGACAAGAAGTTCGCCTACATCAACCGCGTTGGCAAGCGCTTCCGCTTTCGATCTACGAGGGTACATGGACACACTCTCCCCCTCTTGTTGCTATGCATCTCCTAGATAGATCTCGCGTAAGCGTAGGAATATTTTTGAAATTGCATGCTATGTTTTCCAACACTATCTATGTAATCGAGTCCGTGAGATATACATAATAAAGAGTAGTTTTGAGTTGAGGGCTTTACTTTCTTTCTCTGATCTTGAGGGAATAAAATAAGAGAAAGAATAATAAGAAATAAAAAGATCATATAATGATCTTATGGAGAGTGATGACTTAACATATACAGAGTGTGATGAATAAAATCTGTTGAGAGTTGACAAACATAGTTTTGGTTATTATTGCAATTAATAGGAAGTAATAAAGAAAGAGAGCCTTCACATATAAACATACTATCTTGGACATCTTTTGTAATTGTAAGCACTCATTAAAATATGACATGCCAAAAGGTTGATGTTGGATAAGGAAGACAACTTAATAGGTTTTGTTTTCTTATATCTGAATAGAAGTTATATTGTCATGGATCCTGCAACACGTTGAGCTTGCTCTTCCCTCTTATGCTAGCCAAATCCTTTGCACCAAGTATAGATACTACTTGTGCATCCAAACATCCCCTAACCCGGTTTTGTCATGAGAGTCCACCATACCTACCTATGGATTGAGTAAGATCCTTCAAGTAAGTTGTATCGGTGCAAGCAATGAAAAATGCTCTCTAAATATGTATGATCTATTAGTGTGAAGAAAATAAGCTTTATATGAACTTGTGATATGGAAAAAATAAAAGCGACGGACTGCATAATAAAGTTCTTTATCACAAGCGGCAATATAAAGTGACGTTCTTTTGCATTAAGATTTTGTGCATCCAACCATAAAAGTGCATGACAACCTCTGCTTCCCTATGTGAAGGGCCTATCTTTTACTTTTATCTTCTACCCTTATACAAGAGTCATGGTGATCTTCACCTTTCCTTTTTACACTTTTTTTCCTTTTGG
>NC_041389.1:296531965-296560066 GCF_002162155.2 Triticum dicoccoides
ACTCGGATGTAGCTTATCATAAAGTATTATTGTTGACATTACCCTTGAGGTAAAAGGTAGGGAGGCTTTGTAGTGGGTTCGATCTTACGGTGCTTGATCCCAATGACAGAAGGGGACAAGATGAGATCTATATCTGCCATAATAGATAAACGGATCTTGTCTACATCATGACATCGTTCTTATTGCATTACTCCATTTTCTCATGAACTTAATACACTAGATGCATGCTGGATAGCGGTCGATGTGTGGAGTAATAGTAGTAGATGCAGGCAGGAGTCGGTCTACTAATCTTGGCCGTGATGCCTATATAATGATCATTGCCTAGATATCGTCATGATTATTTTAAGTTCTATCAATTGCCCAACAGTAATTATTTTCCCACCGTTTACTATTTTTCTCGAGAGAAGCCATTAGTGAAACCTTCGGCCCCTGGGTCTCTTTTCATCATATTTGCCTTTGCGGTCTATTTTCCTTTGCATTTATTTTTAGATCTATTAAACCAAAAATACAAAACACCTTGCTGCAATTTATTCATTCCGTGATCTATTTATCATATCTACCACTTTTTACCTCACGTTTTTGCCTATCTTGAGGCGCCGTACCCGGAAGGGATTGACAACCCCTTTAACACATCGGGTTACAAGTATTTGTTTTTTGTGTGCAGAAGTTGTTTACGTGGTGTGAGGAGGTTCTTCTACTGGTTTGATAACCTTGGTCTCATCACTGAGGTAAATACCTACCATCGCTATACTTCATCATCCCATCCTCTTTGGGGAAATACCGACGTAGCTCTAGCAGACATCAAAGGAATTTCTGGCGCCGTTGCCGGGGAGGATCACCTCAAGATAGTCTCCCGTCAACGTGCCATTTCTGGCGCTGTTGCCGGGGAGGATCTTCAACATCAACCAGGTTCCTAATCACAAATTTCATCTCCTCGCAATTTACATTATTTGCCATTTGCCTCTCGTTTTCCTCTCCCCCACTTCACCAAAATTTTCTGTTTTATTCGCCCTCTTTTTCGTTTGCCGTTTTCTCATCAGATCTCGTCTTTGTTTGTCTGCCATGTGTCTTCTATTTTCTTGCATCTTTGCTTGCTAAATATCTCTTGATATGGATCCTCATCCACTTGCTAATATTTTAAAGAGCTCCAATTATCATGAACAAATTGCTAGTGATTTGAGTACAGTAGATTATCTTTATGAAGTTTTGCTTGAGATTCGTGAATCTAAACATTGCGATGAAGAAACTTATGAAGTGATTCATGATAGCTCTTTGAATGAAAAGCATGATTGCAATTATTTTGCTATAAATTCGATTAATGACAATTGTGCTAATAATATGCAAAACCCCAAGCTTGGGTATGCTAATTTTGCTATGTCCACTACTTATTGAACAATCATGATTGGGGTGCTTCTTCTTATGATCTTGAAAATTTATTTAACCCCCGTGGTAATGTAACATCCCAAATTTCCAATTTGGAATGTTATACATAGGTCATCATTACATATCATACTTCATTGCATTTTGGTTGATCCTAGAAGTTCTAAGCAACTCAAGGACCCACGGAGAGAGTTGGGGATTTCGTTTATTTTCATATTTGAATTTTCTCAAATATTGAAAAGAGGATCAGTTTGGTTTTAATCATTTTCTCTCCAAATATTTCCAATATCAAATAAAAAGAGAGGGGATAAAATGACTTCTCCAAAATAAAAGAAATATCGGAGGAAAAATGTTAAAATCAAATAAGTATTTTATTTCGATTTTATTGTTATTTTACTTGAAATAGAAAAATGCATGTTTTCCAAAATTGCATTTTCAGGCCAGAAAAATGTTCACTTTGTTCTAAATATTTCATTTAGACAATGAACATTTGTTTTGGCATTTTTAGGATTTTTTATATATTTTCTAGGATTGTTTTCTGTTCGGCGGAATTATTTAAAAGAAATCCCTTCGGACCGACTGGGCCAAAGCCCAGCCGGCCCAGCGCCGCTCGTCCCCGCCCCGAGCCGGACTCCCGGCCGCACATGGCTCGGACACCGCCGCCACCATGCCCCCTCCTCCAAGCCGCCCCTCCTCCTCGCCCTTAAATAGCGCCCCCTCCCCGAAGCCCCACCGCACCCCGCCGCCGCACCCGCCGCCGCAAGGCGCCGTCGCACGCGCCTCCCACCGCCGCCACCCGGAGCCCCGCCGACGCTGCCGAGGCCTCGCCGGAGGTATATGCCGCCGCCTCCGTTTCGGTTTTTTTCAAAAAACCGTTCGGTTTTTTTAGAAACCCTAGATCTAGTTTTTTTTAATTAGATCGGTTCGTTTTTTTCCAGTTTAGTTAGTTAGCGGACGTTCATCCGTACTATCATTTTAACGAATGTGGTTTGTCAGTTAGTCGCAGACAGCGAACGTTCGTTCGTTAGCCTGTTCGTCTCATTTTATTTTCCAGGGTTTTTCTGCGATTTTTTTCGATCGAGATTTCTGCCCTGATCTTCGATCTAGTTTATCTTTTCGCTCGTTTATCCGAATTAGATGAAACAAGCGCCTAGATCTTCATCTCAAAGCCCTTTTTCTGTTTAACCAACTTGAACATGGTTTTGGTACTGTAA
Organism: Triticum dicoccoides; assembly: GCF_002162155.2. Taxonomy (NCBI): domain Eukaryota; kingdom Viridiplantae; phylum Streptophyta; class Magnoliopsida; order Poales; family Poaceae; genus Triticum; species Triticum dicoccoides. The sequence goes on from NC_041389.1 coordinate 296,534,560, forward strand.
AATTTGACTTTAGTCTAGAATAGTAAATGATTCTTGTTTCTTTCGTAGTTTGAGTTTCGTTGCTCCATTTGATTTGATTCTTTTTGCAAACCGGAGTTCTTCAGTTGAACTTTCTGGTTAGATCTTCTTAATTGGGTTTTACCCGTGTTTATAGTTGAGTGCTTATGTATGTTATTGTTTGTTTGCGATAGAATTCCCGGAGTGCGAAGCGTGCTACTACGAGTCTCTAGGTTTTGCAGATCATCACCAAGGCAAGTAACACTTTGATCATATCCCTTTATTACCCAGTTTTTATGCATTAGTTCCTATCCTCAAACATTGCATGGTTAGGATCTGAATAACATGTGGGTTTGGGAAGTAGATGATGAGGTAGAACCTATTGCCCTTTTATTATGAAACCTTTGGGAGTTTCTTCTACGTTATGCTGAGGATTGCTATGCTATGCTATGCTCGTAGACGTGGATTGGGTGAGTGTATCCATGACAGATGTGAGTATTGTTAATTAATGGTTAACTTAAGGTGGCTACTTAAATACACATCTGGGTGGATTGGTTGAGGCACCCTGGAGTACCCAGTGGTTGTCAGGGCACCTTGAGAATCCAGTGTTGTCTTAGGATATCCCGGAGTACCCGTGTGATCATCCTATGGTTCGCCACCCAGGCTCAAAGTGATCATAAGATTGTTCATGCTAGAAACTTCCGTGTGCAGCCACAAGCTATTATGGGTTCTAGCATAGTTGAGTAGGTTGCATGAGCTCTTTCAGTGGTGGGCTAGCAGATGTAGGGGAAAGTAGGTGTAACTGTCCATCTAGAGTAAAGTGTTATTGTTTCTGAAAGACTGTGTCTCAGTCATCCGTTTCTCAAACACCATGTAGTGCGACAAATCTAACAAAGGAGATCGAGTCTTGTGGCGAAAAGTGTGCAAACCTCTGCAGAGTGTACAAACTAATCATGATTAGCCGTGTCCCCGGTTATGGACATCTTGAGTATCTGGTTCTTGGATTATCATGTTGATCTCATCACTCTAAAATAATTTGTTGGGTTTAATTGATGATGTTTAATTGGGATTGAGTTGGAGGAACCTTCTCAATGTTTAACAACCACCATGATAGTTAAATAAAATTTATTCCTTTGTTGTAGGGAAAAATTGGCTTTATGCAAGATAGTAACCATAGAGCTTTCCACTAGCCATATATGCATGTAGTGATAGCATTTATTCTGTTCGTTACTCTTTGTGTTACATTGCCAGCATACTCCATGTGCTGACCCATTTCGGGCTACAACATATCATGTTGCAGACTTTTCAGACGACGAGTAAGGTGCCATAGGTCGTTGTCATTCACTCAGCTATGCCGTTGGAGTTGATGGACTCACTTATCTTCCAAGCCTTCTGCTGTTATCTTATTTTAGATGGCCTTAAGCCATATTATTGCAATAAGTTCCCTTTTGAGACATTCGATGTAATAAGTGTGTGATTGAAACTCTGTTATAAATCATCAAGTACTGTGCATATCAGCATTACCGATCCAGGGATGACACTGATGCATAGAGACTGGACTGTTTGAGGTCTGGTCGCTATAGGTAAATATGAGATTGATAATAGTGTTTGCAATAATATTGAAAGTGGGTTTGGAAGAGTGTCAACTTTAGATCCCACTACTTTGGAGTATGTTCAATCTTATGAAATTTTTAATAAAAGTGGGTTTGGACAGGTCATGACTTTAGTTAATGTTAATCCCACTATTTTGGAAGAGTGTCAACTTCGCATGCATGCGGATCGTGTTGAGACTATGTTATGTGACAACTATATTGTTGAATTTTCTTATGATCCTACATGTAATTATTATGAGAGAGGAAAATATGGTTATAGAGATTTTCAAGTTAATAAATTACCTCTCTTCATGTTGAGATTGCTAATGTTTCTTTCCTCTTCTTTGCATATCTTAGATGTTTCTTGTCTTGATAATTTGTTTGCTTATAAAATTCCTATGCATGGGAAGTATGTTAGACTTAAATGTGTTTGTCATATATTTTATGATGCTCTCTTTGTGCTTCAATTCTTGTCTTTCATGTGAGCATCATCAAAATTATCGATGCCTAGCTAGGGGCGTAAAACGATAGCGCTTGTTGTGAGGCAACCCAACGAATAAAATTTATTTTTGCTTTTTGCTTTTTGTTCTTCTGTGTTAGCACAATTATGCTACTGTTTAATTGTGTTTTTTGTTTTTTAGTTAGTGTTTGTGCCAAGCAATGCCTTTGGGAAGACTTGGGTGAAAGTCTATTTGATCTTGCTGAAAAACAGAAACATTTGCGCTCACAAGATTCATTGTCATTTTTTTACAGAAGAGTGCTTTTAAGTTGATTATTTTTGCAGAGGATTAATGGAAAAATTCCTCGCATCCAAAAATTTATTTCATAAGTTTTTGAGTTACAGAAGTATTCGAAATTTTCATATTGCTACAGACTGTTCTGTTTTTGACAGATTCTGTTTTCTTTGCGTTGTGTTCTTGTTTTGATGATTCTATGATTTTCTTTGATGAGTTTTTGCGATAGAAAAGTTGGAATACAGTAGATATGACGCAAAAAAATAAGAATAGGTTTGCTACAGTAATTATAGTAGTGGTTTGGTTTCTTATACTAAGGGATCTCACGAAGGTTTTGTTTGAGTTTTGTGTGATTGAAGTTTTCAAGTTTTGGGTTATCTTACGATGGATGAAGGAATAAGGATAAGCAAAAGGCTAAGCTTGGGGATGCCCGAGGCACCCCAAGATAATATTAAAAGAAGTAGCAAGCAACTAAGCTTGGGTATGCCCCTGAGTGGCATCCTCGCTTTCTTCTAACAACCATTGGTATTTTACTTGAAACTGTATTTTTTTATTTGTCACATGATATGAGTTTTGCTTGGAGCGTCTTGTATGATATGAGTCTTTGATTGTTTTGCTTTGTGTTTTAAGTGTTGAATCCTTTCTGGACACACCGTTTTTAGAAAACCAAAAATTATGCTATGCTTGCTCCTATGCTTCACTTGGATTTTTAGAGCCATGGACTTGCTCTAGTACTTCACTTATATCTTTTTGCGCACGGTGTGCTTTGTTAATTTTGAAGAAATGCTCTCATGCTTCACTTAGATTTATTTGGGAGTTAGTAAATTTTTAAGAAATTCTCTCTTGCTTCACTTGGATTATTTTGAGAGAAAGAAAAATTTTATGCTCATGATCTTCACTTACATTTGTTTGAGCTTATCAAAACCAACATATGAAAATAGTCCCAAAGTGATAGATATCCAAGGAGGATATGATAAAAACTTCCATGAAGATCATTGGACAAAATAAACTTGATTCTTAGTAACGGTTTTGAGATATGACGATGTGATATGTGAGTCATGTTGATGAGTAATTGTGCTTTAGTAAGATATTGATGTTAAGGTTTGTGATTCCCTATGCAAGCACGACAGTCAATAATTATGCAATGAAAGTTATATCCTACTTATGGTGCATTATTCGGTGTTACTTATGCTTAATGATTGGGTACGATATTTTTTGCTTTTTGGTTGGTCGCTTCTCAATCTTTTTGCTAGCCTTAATTTTGCACTAAGTATGATCACTACTTGTGCATGCAAAACCCTTTCAACCAATTTTGCCTTATGAGTCCACTATACCTACCTATATGCGGTATTTCCATGTCATTCTAAGCAAATTTGCATGTGCCATCTCTAATGTTCAAAATAAATTTCTCTTTTGTGTGTTCTACTACCCGTGAGGCGGTAAAGGGTTGCCAATATTTTCCATGCTAGATGTGTTATTCTCACAGTGAGTGTTTATTCACTTGCCATTGCACGAGAGTACGGAAAAGGTACTAGGGATGCCCAGTCCCGAAATGAAAAATGAATTTACTTTATGTTCTCAAATAATAAATTCCATGGAAAGTTTTGGTATTGGGGGCACCCGTGGATACGGCTAGCCATGGAACGTGAAAGTTATGGTGGAAAAGGGAATAAACTTTATTTTCTGTTTGGGAACCGCCTATGATGTATCTAGCATGGAAAGTGTTGGGCTGCTCCAAGTCGTTTTCGTTGGTAGGAAAAGTATGCCTCTCAAAAATAATCTTACCTCTCAGTTTAAGCTTTGAGCTTTGGCACCTCTACAAATCTCTACTTCCCTCTGCGAAGGGCCTTTATTTACTTATGCAATTTTTATTTTGATTTTGAGTCTCCATCTTCTCTTATAAAGCACCAACTAAGGGGCACTATGATCATATTGGAGCATTGGGTGTAGCTAATATTCGAGTGTGTTTCATGAATGGATCAATGATTGAGCATGGTGGGTTAGGGATAACTTGGTTTAGTGTTGATATTTTCAAAGACATGGTTGCTTGTTGGTATGATTGAGTATTAAAGTCTTCATGTCAAAACTAGACTATTGCTTTGAATCATATAAAAGTCCATATGTCCATGCTATAAAGAAAAGAATGTGATGAACATGTTAGGCAGCATTCCACATCAAAATTCTGTTTTTATCATTTACCTACTTGAGGACGAGCAGGAATTAAGCTTGGGGATGCTGATACGTCTCACACATATCTATAATTTTTGACTGTTCCATGATGTTCTATTATCATTCTTGGATGTTTTAAAATCATTGTATAGTCATTTTATATCATTTTTTGGTACTAACCTATTGACATAGTGCCCAGTGCCAGTTGTTGTTTTCTGCATGTTTTTTTACATTGCAGGAAATCAATATCAAATGGACTCCAAATGCAACGCAACTCCTGGATGATTTTTTTGGGCCAGAAGAAAGCCAATGGGCCAAGGAAGCACCTAAGGGGCTGCTCGAGGTGAGTAGCACCCACCAGGGCGTGCCAGGAGGCCCAGGCGCGCCCTGGGGGTTGTGCCCACCTCAGGTGCCCCCCGAACCGCCTCTTTGCTCTATAAATACCCAAATATTCCAGAAACCCTAGGGAAGTCGACGAAATATTGATCCAGCCGCCGTAGAGTCTAGAACCACCACATCCAATCTAGACACCGTCATGGAGGCATTCACCACTTCCATTGGTGCCTCTCCTATGATGAGTGAGTAGTTCTTTGTAGACCTACGGGTCCGTAGTTAGTAGCGAGATGGCTTCCTCTCTCTCTCTCTCTCTCTCTCTCTCTCTCTCTCTCTTGATTATCAATACAATGGTCTCTTGGAGATCCATATGATGTAAGTCTTTTGGCAGTGTGTTTGTTGGGATCCAATGAACTTTGAGTTTATGATTAGATCTATGTTTTTATCCATGAAAGTTATTTGAGTCTTCTTTGATCTCTTATATGCATGACTGCTTATAGCCTCATATTTCTTCTCCGATATTTGGGTTTTGTTTGGCCAACTTGATCTATTTATCTTGCAATGGGAAGAGGTGCTTTGTAGTGGGTTCGATCTTACGGTGCTTGATCCCAGTGACAGAAGGGGAACCGACACATATGCATCATTGCTACTAAGGATAACAAGATGAGATCTATATCTGCCGTAATATATAAACAGATCTCGTCTACATCATGTCATCGTTCTTATTGCATTACTCCATTTTCTCATGAACTTAATACACTAGATGCATGCTGGATAGCGGTTGATGTGTGGAGTAATAGTAGTAGATGCAGGCAGAAGTCGGTCTACTAATCTTGGACGTGATGCCTATATAATGATCATTGCCTGGATATCATCATGATTATTTGAAGTTCTATCAATTGCCCAACAGTAATTGTTTTTCCCACCGTTTGCTATTTTTCTTGAGAGAAGCCACTAGTGAAACCTACGGCCCCCGGGTCTCTTTTCATCATATTTGCCTTTGTGATCTATTTTCCTTTGCATTTATTTTCAGATCTATTAAACCAAAAATACAAAAATACCTTGCTGCAATTTTTTTGTTCCACGATCTATTTATCCTATCTACCACTTTTTACCACACACTTTTGCCTATCTTGAGGCGCCGTACCCGGAAGGGATTGACAACCCCTTTAACACATCGGGTTGCGAGTATTTGTTATTTGTGTGCAGGTGCTATTTACGTGGTGTGAGGAGGTTCTCCTAATGGTTCAATAACCTTGGTCTCATCACTGAGGGAAATACCTACCGTCGCTATACTTCATCATCCCTTCCTCTTTGGGGAAATACCGACGTAGTTCTAGCAGACATCAATCTCTGTCTAGGAGTTGCAACTAGTTTCTGGTGTTTGTAGGATATGAGTTGGAGGTCGTGCATAGCGCTAACCCTAGGGGTTGGATATGATGCGGTAGATACACCATGGCATGGTGTACCGAGGCACCCGTTTGGTGGGATTGAGAACCCTGCACACATCGTTTGGGGCCGTAGTGAAAACCTCAGATGGAACTCTTGCGGATGGAACTCAAATAGGCGATAAGCCTGGACTAGAGTCTTGTGTGGTTAGTCAGGTTGTGGCCGACATCCTCGCCAGACTTTTGCTTGAAGGTTGCTGAGATACATGGTGTGTACATGGTGGTAAGTGGTGAGAGCGTGTGTGAAGAAGTACACCCCTACAGGGTTATAAATGATCTAATCGAATAGTCGTGTCCTCGGATATGGACTACTTGGAAAGCTTATATGGTTCATAGATAAGTGAAAGTGGATACACTAAAATGCGCAAGATAAGCATGAGTGCTATGAATGGCCTTCTCGTAGGGAGACAGGAGCGGATCCATAGTGGTGTGTTGATATGGTGAATATGTGGACTCGTCTGCGCTTTCCCACCTCAAAAAAATTACTGGTACTCATAGTACATGATAGCCACTGAGTCAATGCTGGCTTGCTGTAGTTAAACTCCACAACCCCTTTGTTTATACTAATGCATATGTAGTTAGTTCTAACGTAAGTCTTGGTGAGTACATTTGTACTCATGTTTGCTTAATTTATGTTTTTGCATAGGAGACTTCAGTCTCACTTTAGATTCCTGCGATGAGTTCAATGTTGACCGATTAGCTTGGAAATCCCAGACATAGGTCTAGTTCCTATGGAGGGTCTTGTAGATAGTCAGACTTTCTAGCCTATTTTCCGTTCAGCTGTGTGTACTCAGACATGATAAGCTTCCGCATGTGCTTGTTGCTTGTATGACTTGAATGTTGGGTCATGAGACCCATGTTTGTAATATTATGATATGTATGGCTCTTTAGAGCCTTTAAAATAAATACTTTGAGTCATAGAGTTTTGTTGTGATGCCATGTGGTATTTACACATATAGAGCATATTGTGTGTGTGTTATTAAAATTCTTGGTATGTGTGGGATTCGACACCTAGTTGTTTATTCTTGGTAGCTTCTCTTATGGGGAAATGCCTCCTAGTGCTTCCACTGAGCCATGATAGCTTGCTACTGCTTCAGAACACATGGATTGACCGGCATGTGTCCTTCTTTGCTACTGTGTCCGTCCCTTCGGGGAAATATCACGCGGTCTTTACCGAAGTCCTGATAGCCTGCTACAGCCCAATTACACTTGTTGCTGACGGACACGTGCATTGTTGGGTCATGTATGCCTGTCCCTATAAGTTTGTGCCCACCTTGGGTTTACGACTAGTCATGTCGGCCCGAGTTCTCTGTCATATGGATGCTAGCAACACAATAATATATGTGAGACAAAAGATGCAAATGGTCCTGGCCAAGGTAAGGCTGCAACCATGGAAATATCATGCGTGAGGCCGCAAAGTGATATGATGTGGCACATGCTAGATCAGTGTGAATTAGGATCGGGGTCCTGACATGTTGTTAAATTTATGATTTGAATTATGGTAGGTTAGGAGCACAACCACCCATCTAAACATCTAAGCCTTTTAAAATTAAAGTTGGCTTATATTAGGCAAATAAAGAATCCAATATAAATGGGGAATGAACTAATAGATGCATATGATCCTAGGCCTCATAATGATCGTCGAAGTCATGACCAAACCTGTCGTCCTCGTGCCACCATAACTTTCGCCGGTGATGAACAACATTGAGAATTCAACCATCGAAGCATGTGCAAACACATGCAGAGGACCAACCTCCATTGTCGCGATAGTACAATAGATTGTCATTCACATATAGGGATGGGGATTGCTCTAATCTAGGAAGTCAACCATGATAGCATCTCTAGACCAAAATGTGAGCTTGCTCGCAGAGAATCAAAAGAAGAGACTGATGAAGAAGACAACCATGTCGCAGATGATGCCCACGAAGCCACATCATGAAAAGTAAGAAGAACCAACATGTAGTCCATGAAGACCGAGGGGAAAAAACTCCCAAGCTCCTCCGTAACATTGTAGCAAGCACCACTGAGACTGAGTTGGAGTTGGGGAACTTGTATTAGAGATGACCCCACCATCACCATTGCAACGATGTTATTGTGACACAAAAACTTAACTAACAAACTTTCTATGCACCAAAGAATGAGGAACATAGATCCTCTCTCCTCCATCCCATGGCGCCGGAGCGCAGTCGAAGGTGAAGGTGGGGGCGCAAAGATAGGATTTGGAAGGTGGCATATAGGTTTTTTCCAGAAAGAATTCCACGGGCTGCAATCTATCTATGCTCACTATTTTTTAATGCATCACAATCAATTGAGACCCCAAATTTGAAATTGGGTGAAAGATCAAGGATGTCGCCTAGAGGGGGGCTGAATAGACGCTTTAAAATAATTACAGTTTAGGCTTGAACAAATGCGGAATAAACCTAGCGGTTAATTTGTCAAGCACAAAACCTACAACAACTAGGCTCACGTATGTGCACCAACCACTTATGCTAAGCAAGAAAAGCAACTATGTGATAGCAAGATATATGACAAAGAACAATATGGCTATCATAAAGTAAAGTGCATAAGTAAAGGGCTCGGGTAAGAGATAACCGAGGCATGCAGAGACGATGATGTATCCCGAAGTTTCACACCCTTGCGTATGATAATATCCGTTTGGAGCGGTGTGGAGGCACAATGCTCCCCAAGAAGCCACTAAAGCCACCATAATCTCCTCACACCCTTGCACAATGCAAGTTGTTGTGATTCCAATAAGGGACCGTTGAGGGTGGCCACCGAACCCGTACAAATGGCAACCCTTGGGGGCGGTCACCGAACCGTACACTTTGGCAACCCTTGGGGGCGGTCACCGGTACCCGTCAAATTGCTCGGGGTGATCTCCAAAACTTAATTGGAGACCCCGACACTAGCCCGGAGCTTTACACCATAATGATTGAGCTTCAAACAACACCAACCATCTACGGCGCCAAGGCACCCAAGAGGAACAAGCTCTAGGGTGCCCAAACACCCAAGAGTAATAAGCTTCTCAAACTTCACTTCCACGTATCACCGTGGAGAACTCAAACCGATGCACCAAATGCAATGGCAAGGGCACACGGAGTGCCCAAGTCCTTCCCTCCCAAATCCCACCAAAGCAACTAATGCTAGGGAGGAAAATGAGAGGAAGAAAGAAAGAAGAACACGAAGAACTCCAAGATCTAGATCCAAGGAGTTCCCCTCACTTAGAGGAGAAAGTGATTGGTGGAAACGTGGATCTAGATCTCCTCTCTCTTTTCCCTCAAGAACTAGTGAGAATCATTGGAGGGATTGAGAGTTAGAAAGTTCGAAGAAGGTCAACAATGGGGGAAGAACACGAGCTAAAGAGATAAGGTTCATTAGGGAAGAAGATCCCCTTTTATAGGTGGGGAAAAATCCAACCGTTATGCTCACAGCCCGCACACAGAGGTACTACCGCTCGACCTCACGGTACTACCGCAAGGGGTAGCGATACTACCTTAAAGGGTAGCGGTACTACTGATTGCGAGCGGTACTAAAAAATACATCTGTGCCTACCACCGCTGGACTTGTGATGAGTTTTTGGTCAGGAGCGGTACTACCGTTGTAGTAGCCGTAGTAGTACCGCTCTGGAGCAGTAGTAAAAAATTACATCCGCTCCTGTCCGCGGTAGTACCGCTGCAGCCTTTTCAGAACACCAAAACTGTCACAACTTCTGCAAACGAACTCCGAATTCAACGAAACCAAGTTTGTTGGAAAGCTAGTGACAAGGGCTAACACAATCTTGATAGAAATAACAAAAAGAAGGAAAATAGAAAAGGCCCAGGAGAAAATGGTGAGAACCCTTCCTCGAAAAATACCGGTAAAACCTCGAACATCGAAAACGCGATAGAAGAAGCATATGAAATCCGTTTTCGATGTACTAGAGCTTGTCACGAAGATAAACACAAGATCTAAAACCTCAAAAGAAAACACAAATAAGAATCAAGAAATATGATGCAAGGATGCAATGGTTTGAGCTCTCGACAAACAATACGATCACGCTACTCACTTGAGAGCCCCCCTTGATAGTACGGCTATCGATCCTATAACCCGGTCTCCAAACTATCACCATGAGACCGGTAAAATATTAAACCTATCAATGACAAACCTTATCCTTGCACGAACTCCACTTGAGCTAGATGATGACGATCTTGACTCCCTCAAGTTGGACCACCTTTCTTGGTTGCATTGGGTTGATGAAGACTAGATGATTGCTCCCCCATACTCCACTATGGGTGAGCCACTCTTCGTCACGTCTTCACAAGTCCATTGACACCACAATGGACGAGAAGCATCAAGCACTTGATCTCTTCGTGATGCTCCATTTGAACTTGCGCACGGCAATCTTGATGACGATCACCACTTGATGTCATCCTCTCCATTGGTTGAGTGATATCATCCTCTTGACGCAAGCCCATGAACACGTACCTAACCCCACATAGAACTCACACATAGACCATGGGTTAGTACACAAAGCACAACGGACAATGCTTACCATACCATGAGATCACTTGACCCCACTCGGTGTATCTTCTATGCTTTGTGTGATGATTAACTTGAATCACTCTCTATACTTAGTCTTGATCAACCTTGACTCTTTCCAACTCTATGACCAATCTTTGGATAATTCCTTAATACCACCTTGGTCAACTCATAAACTCCTTGAAACCAACACATGTACTTCAAGAAATGCCTATGGACAAATCCTTCAAATATAACTCAATGCAACCATTAGTCCATAGAGAATGTCATCAATTACCAAAACCACACATGGGGGCACCGCATGTCCTTTCAATCTCCCCCATTTTGGTAATTGATGACAATCATTTTCAAGAGAGTTTATATAAGGAATTATGCATCACCTTGCAATGCAACAACCAATGATGCAGGAGAATGAGATGTAAATGCTTAGGAAGAAAACCAAAGCAAGGAGAAGACTCTGAAAACCTTCTCCATAAAACTCTCTAAAACTTCTCCCCCATTGGCATCGATTGCCAAAATGGGCGAAAAGCTTAGAAGGCCAATATAAAAAGTGTTCCTCCATAAATTGTGTATTTTTCAACAAGATAGTGGAATGCCATACACATATCCAAAGTTAAATACTTGGAGGAACACAAACTATATTGAGGCACAAAGATTGCTAAAGAATGATATGCCACAAGGACATAACAAAGAGAGACACAAGCAATCAAGCAATCAAAAGATACCAATTGAAGCAAGCAATCAAGGGATATCAATTGAACCAACTAGACCAAAGATCCTACGAGCCACATGAATAAAGGATATTATGATATGAGCAAAGGAGTGTTCTAAAGAAACTAGAGAAGCTCCCCATGATTTGTGCACGCATAAGAATTTTTGTATTTGAATACGAAGTGCACAAAATAGGATCGCAGCTCCCCCAAAATCAATAGAAACTGATAACAAGTGCAAGTGAGCATATAGGAAACAAAGCCTAGCACTTGCAACAAACAAATGGTTGAGCAATCTTGTAAAAGAGGCAACTAAGAATAGGCTCAACCAAAATGATGTGTGTGAGTCATGGCAAAGCACTTGAGAAGACTAAAATAAGTATGAGCATTAAGCATCAACATAGTCTTGTAAAAATGAGATACACGGTGCATGACATGTCCTCTCCACACACACCCAACTAGCAAATGGGTTCACAAGATCACTAAAATGATAACAACAAAGCTTGCGATAACCCATGGTAAAGATAGAAGATGAAGGCCTCATCAAGACGAGGGATACCAATTAAGATAGCAAAAGCCTCGTAAAGATAAGCATGAGGAAAATAATATTCACCGCACAAGAGTGCATCAAGATGCAACGATATAAGACACACACTCAAGGCAAAAGCTTTCACAGAGCCACCAAAGAAATAACATAAGAAAGACAAGGTGGATGTGAAAGAAAGGATATCATCTAGATATGTAACTTCTCTCAACTGTATAAGATTCTAGGTAGACGAAATCATGATGATATATATCTACAAAAGAAGGATGTACACCCGAAATAGTTACAACACGAAGGAACAAGATATCCAAAATGAAGTCATACTTATACCAATAAGATATTTGCTTGGAAGCATAGCACATGGCTAGATATGGTCTTATGGTATATAAACGAATTCCTACCACACAACCATCAAAGACATCACAACTAGCAACATGAGATTATCGTTGAGATGCTTTGAGAAAGGAAACAAGTATCACAAGATGGAATGAATAGCATGCCAAGATGCAACCTACACAAGGTTGGATGCAAGAAAATAATGCATGAAAAGATACTTGTTACTGAGATATCATTGGAAGGATGTAGAAGAAACCAATTGAAGGTAGTAGATAGTAGTTCATTGAGCATCCTAGCTTGACTCCAATAAGCTCATGGTGACACCACCTTCCTTGTCTGTGAGTCGAGCATCCAATGTATCTCCAATTGTTCCTAGAACAACAACACAAACAAAATGGTACCAACCTCATTGGGACCAAAGAGTTAGAGAACCAACAATACATAGGACAAACTCCACATAAATATGTGCATATAGATATGAAAATGAATTTCATGCACATCTCATCCAATTTGAGACTTGGTGGAGTTTCCCTATATATTGGGTCAAATAAAGAAAGCATGCCAAAGAAACTACATGAAGTTAATACGCGTGCTCAAGACTTTCAAGAACCGATACCAAATGACAAAGAAAAAAACAAGTGAAGAAAAGATACCAAATGAATAAATCAACACTTGGAGGATATCCATAACAGATACATCGAGGAATGAGATATTCATTGATACACACTAAATAAAAGATATCAAACTTCCAAACAAACCAAGCTCTCTACAAAGTTTCATGATGGCACAAAGTACCAAAAAGAAAATGGCTTGCCTTCCACCAACACACAGTTGATAAGGATCGCAAGATGAGTGTTTTATAGAAAATAGGATAGCTCCCCCAAGACTAGTGCATTATAGAGAATTTGCATTTGAATACAAAATGCACAAGGTGGGATCACCACTTTCACTATATCTAGAAAATACTAGAAAAGTTAAAGAAATTAACAAGATCCACAAGTGGTATGGAAGACAAAGGGAGTTGATACAATCCTTGGAAAGAGAAAAGGTAAATAAAAGCAAAAGTCAATGTAAAGATGATCAATAAATTCTACCACACATAAGTGAGTACCAATTGTCAAAAGACAAGAAGTATTTGGAAATAATTCCCGTTGGTAGATAGCAAGGATATCCAACATCATCTTCACACCACCCACAAGCAAATTGCAACTTGTAGAGTCAACATGCCACCTAGGAACAAGATAATTTACAATATCAACTCTAAGTGACAATACCTCAAGTACACATTTTCTAGGCTATTAATATACACATAGCATATTACTCCCCCATAACGTGATACCGATTAAAGATAAACGAGAGGCAAAATAAAGATCCAACAAGAGATAATTAATGGACAATTTAGAAATCAAATTTCTCATGAGTAGATATACCACATAGCGACTAGATAATCTTGTAATATCAATACTAGTTGGTATTCCTCATGTACACACATTTATAGGATTGTGAAGTGCACAAAGCACATCACTCCCCCAAAATGGGATGTTCCATTAATCTCTCACAAGAGCCAACTAAGATACAAACAAGATGCATAAAGGCTCGACGTACGACACACATGTACATGATGTGCAAACCAACACACACATACTTGATTACTCAAGATAAGAAATTGGAGGCACAACATATGCAAACACATGCAATGAACAAAACCAAAACATGCAAAGGGGCAAGTAAGTTTGAATGTAAACAATTTAAGTACAAGTTACCAGAAGGAGGCACATTGGATATAGTATAGAAACTTGATAACCCAATAACTTGGCTTGAGACATTAAGAATGATGAAGTCCCCTTAATTCTTCATAATGTAGCCAAGTCTCCAATGCCCTCCAACAAAACCTATTGATCAAGTTTGAGCTAGTTGGTCCCCAACCAAGTTGGGTCCTAAGAGATTAGTCACAATAGGCTTGGCTACCCAAATGGTTCTTTTCTTGACACCACTTTGAGTACCAACAACTTTGGCAAACACACTGCCAACCTTATCCTTCCCAAGAGAATAGATATCATCAATAATAATTGGGTTGGATAAGTTACCACTAGTGCATGAAGAAGCGAGGTGACCTTTCTCACGACATAGGTAGCAACGTCTACTCTTCTCTTTCTTCTCACTTGATTTCTCAACTTGAGAACCATTAGCTTGAGTTTTATTGGGAAGAGGCCTTTCTTCAACTTGAGGTTGAGCATGAGAGTGAACTTGTGGCCGCTTCCCTTGTTGCTTGTCACTAATGGGCTTCTTCTTCAATGGGCAAGATCTAACATGATGCCCTTCTACTTTGCACTTGAAGCAAACAATCTTGGCTGAATTCTTGACTTGTTCTTGGCCCTTCTTTTTGTTCATCTTGGACTTCTTCTTCTTATTGGAGTTGAATCCAATTCCACCTTTGTCATTGGGGGATTTTTGCACACTCAAGATATTGTTGAGTGTGGATTTCCCTTCATGACTCTTTTCCAAGTCTTTCTTCAAATAAGTGACTTGGGCCTTGAGCTCTTTGATTCCTCTACATGGTTAGTCTCAATACAAGTACTAGAGGAAGTATAAGCTTCATCGTTAGAGAAACAAGGCAAGGAGAGCAATTCATCACAAGATTTACCAACATTGTGAGTAGATGAATTACAAGGACTAGCACATGGCAATATAGTATTTTGACTAGAAGTAGTGCTAGTATCCACATGAGGCTCACTAGAAGTTACATTAGCAATCATGGCCTCATGAGCTATCTTTAGCACAGTATGGGATACTAGAAGATCATCATGAGAGCTTTGAGAGCTTTTCATGACTTTCTTCCAATTTCCCGTAATTGCTAGATAGCACCTCAAGTTGAGCCCGTAGCTCAACATTATCCTTCAAAATGAATGCTTCACAAGTAATAGAGTTAGTAGCACAAGCATCATCATTTACAACAATAGGAGAGGACAACTTGGCAAGCTCTTCTAAATAAGAAGCTTCAAGTTGGGCATGAGACTCAGTGAGTTTGATGAGCTCACCCTTGATGACCCTTGAGCCATTTTTGAGGTGCTCAAAATCCTCAAGGAGTCCAACATGAGAAACTTCAAGCTTAGCATTTTTAGTTTCAAAAACATTGGCGACCTCAAGAGCTCTATCATGAGATTCCTTCACTCTAGATAATTCTAGAGCAAAAGTCTCCGCAAGAGATTCCTTGGTGGTTTGTTCAAGTTCAAGAGCTTGAGAGAGGTCCGCAATCTCATTAGCGTAATCACGCTCATGACCTTTCATTTTCTCAATGGTGACCTCATGCTCCTCGAGATGAGATTCCAACTCCTCAATATATTTCTTGCCCTCAATGGCAATGGACATGATTTCCATGAAGTTGGATCGAGCAATTTTATTCTTATGGAGAGATTTAAAAACCATTTCTCCCTTAATTATTAAGGAAGCAACATTATCATTCTCTTCATCATTATCCTAATCATCATTACCATTAACATAATCATCAATAGACATATTGGGGTTCAAAGTAGGAGATACCTTTGAAGCCTTAGCCATAAGGCAAAAAGCAATAGATGATGATGTATGATCCCTTGAAGCACCGTTCAAGACCACATCTTGTTCCATGGGGTGTTGGGTTTCCTCTAGATTGTTAGCACAACAACTCGAGGAAATACATGCATTTTTATCATGGCAACAAGATATAGCAAGCATATCATCATGAGATTTAGTCAAGCAATTTCTACATGATATGCATGGACTATCAACACAAGCATGAGAAACATGTAAGGTTCACGAAGTGTTAAAGTCCAAAGATGGAGCATTGCAATAAGATAGTGATGAAGAGTCACCAAAGATAAGCACACTATCATCATTGCAATGACCAACACTACTCACCATAGTATTACCTTGTGGCAATCCACATGTAGGTGAAGTAGAAGAGGTTGAGAAGGCAACACGACCGGAGGTGGAGGGAGAACAATCACCACAAAACTTGGACACGCCATATTTATCTTGAAGCTTTGTCCACAACTCATGAGCATCCCGAAATGGCATGAGTTGAAGTATAACTACATTGCTCAAAGCATCAAAAAGCACATTAGAAGCTTGAGCATTGAGATAAGAGTTTTTCTCATCCTCTAAAGATAATCTTTGGGGATCCTTTGGAGGAGATAAACCCATATCTACAATTCGCTCTAAATTTGGGTCCATGGCCCTAAAGAGATTAAGCATGCGAACTACCCAAACATCAAAATTTGTGCCAACAAAACTAAGAGTGTCAGAGAATCTTAATCCCCTAGTCGACATATTTACTCTCTAGGCGGTTAAGCCTAACAAAAAGAAACGAGGCTCTGATGCCAATTGAAAGATCAAGGATGTCGCCTAGAGGGGGGTGAATAGGCGCTTTAAAATAATTACGGTTTAGGCTTGAACAAATGGGGAATAAACCTAGCGGTTAATTTGTCAAGCACAAAACCTACAACAACTAGGCTCACCTATGTGCACCAACCACTTATGCTAAGCAAGAAAATCAACTATGTGATAGCAAGATATATGACAAAGAACAATATGGCTATCACAAAGTAAAGTGCATAAGTAAAGGGCTCGGGTAAGAGATAACCGAGGCACGCGGAGACGATGATGTATCCCGAAGTTCACACCCTTGCGGATGCTAATCTCCGTTCGGAGCGGTGTGGAGGCACAATGCTCCCCAAGAAGCCACTAGGGCCACCGTAATCTCCTCACGCCCTCGCACAATGCAAGATGTCGTGATTCCACTAAGGGACCGTTGAGGGCGGTCACCGAATCCGTACAAATGGCAACCCTTGGGGGCGGTCACCGAACCCGTACACTTTGGCAACCCTTGGGGGCGGTCACCGATACCCGTCAAATTGCTCGGGGCGATCTCCACAACTTAATTGGGGACCCTGATGCTAGCCCGGAGCTTTACACCACAATGATTGAGCTTCAAACAACACCAGCCATCTAGGGTGCCAAGGCACCTGTAGCGACCCGACCTCAGACGGTCAAGTCTCTGTGCTTAAGTGTCATCCCTGGATCGGTATGCTGACACGCACAGTACTCGAGGATTTATAACAGAGGTAAATCACATGTATAAAGTAACGTAAATACTATTACCTCAATCCAAATAGCGGAAGAAACAACAAAGTTGTGGATTCCCATCAACACCAAAGGCAAGGTTGAGTGTAGAAATCATAACCCTAACGTATCACTTACTCGTCGTAAGAAATCCTGCAACATGAGACGTTGCAGCCATGTAGGTCAGTACATTGAATGTACTCGCAAATTCAGGCCATAGGATAAATGATGAACCATAGCTATCACTACATGCAAATTTGGCTGGTGGAAAGCTCTAGTTTATTTTTGCATAAAGCTAGTTTTTCCCTACAACAATGGAATATATTTTATTTAACTACAAAGTTTGTTGAAAACATTGAGAAGGTTCCTCCAACTCAATCCCAAACATGATAATCCAAGAACCAGATACTCAAGATGTCCATAATCGGGGACACGGCTAACCATGATTAGTTTATACACTCTACAGAGGTTTGCGCACTTTCCCCACAAGACTCGATCTCCTCCGTTGAATTTCTCGCACTTCATGATGTTTGAGAAACGAATGACCAAGACACAGTCTTTCTGAAGCATTAACTCTCTACTCTGGGTAGACAGTACGACCTACAACCCACCACATCTGCTAGTCTACCTCTTCAAGAGCTTCACGCAACTTACTCAACTATGCGAGAGCCCATATTGGCTTGTGGCTGCACACGTAAGTTTCCAGCATGAATAATCTTATGATCCCTTTGAGCCTGGGTGGCATTCCATAGGGTGATCACACGGGTCCTCCGGGATCCCCTTGGGCAAGCACTGGGTTCTCCAGGTGCCCAGGCAAACCACTGGGTACTCCAGGGTGCCCCTACCATTCCACCCAGATGTGTATTAAAGTAGCCACCTTAAGTTAACCCTTAATAATAACTCTCACATCTGTCATGAATCACTCAAACCAAACCACGTCTACGAGCATAGCATAGCAGTATAAGCATAACGTAGAAGTAACTCCCAAGGTTTGAATGCAGGACAATAGGTTCCTACCTCATCAACTACTTCCCAATACCCACATGTTATCAATTCCTAACCATGCAATGTTTGAGGGTGAAACTAATGCATAAAAACTGGGTATGAAAGGGATATGATCAAAGTGTGAACTTACCTCGTACTGTTGATGAAGATGATTCGCACTCATAACTCCTGATAGTTCTACTCGTCACACTCCGGTCAATCTATCGTGAGCAAGCAATAGTAATCACACATAAGCAATCACTCAAAAGATCGGAAAGAACGAAGAAAACGATTCAGAAAACATCGAAACCAAGCAAATAACTCTTGCAAAAGTAAACAATTTCTAAAAGTACCAAAATTGTGTGGATTTGGCCGTATCAGAAAATTCATGTCAAGGGCTTCAATTTGGAAAAAGAATCAACTCAAACGGAGTTATAAAACTCAAGTTACGATAAAACGAAGTTCAAATACAAATCTGTTTGAATTCAAATTTTAAAACTTTCAAAAACATGTTTAAGTTCTTTTACTGGATAGAGGGAATCATAATGAAGAAGTAGGCGTTGGTTTCGTCTAATTCCGACTAACGAGCAAAAAGTAGTGATCGTTTGAAGAACAGGGACTATTCTGTAAATAAACTAATCACAAACGGGTCCCTGGCCGAAAATAACGAAAAAGAAAAGACTAAAAAGCGAACGTTCGTTTATCTAATCTAAATAGCAGATGTTTGTTGTATAATAAAACCCAAAAAACCATATCTAGGATTTTTTTTAAGAAAACCGAGCTAAACATTTAACCGGGTCGGGGGTGGTTTTATTACCGATTCTAGGGGGGTTCCGTCGAAAACTGGTGGTGGCGGTTTCCGGCGGCAGCGGAGGATCGGCGAGCTCTGCAAGGGGCGCGGGGCTCCGGTGACGGATGTTGGTGGCGCGGGGCGGCGGTGCTGGCTACAGTGGGGTGCGGCGGCTGTGCGGCGGCAAGTGGCGCGAGGCGGCGGTGGCGCTAGGCGGCAAGGAGAGGCGGCGGCGGATCTCGGCGGCGGCTGTGGCGGTTGGCGAGTGCGGCGGCGAGATGCGAGGCGAGGGGAGAGGAAAGACGGGGCCTGGGGCTCCGGTCTTTATAGGCGAGTGGGCGTGGCGTGGAGGAGGGGCAAGAGGAGGCCGGCGGCGACACGGAGGCGGCGACGGACTCCCGAGCGGAGTCCCGCTCGGGGACGGGGAGGCGAGCGGTGTGGGCTAGGCCGTGGCCTGGCCTAGGAGCTGGGCCGGCCCAGTTGGCGGCGGAGGAGAGATTTTTTTAAAATCACAACGAAAACAAACAAAAACGAAATAAAATAGAAATAGAACCTAGGCATATAATATACCTGAATTTTCAGAAAAAGATTTTCTACGACACGAACATTATTCTAACGTCAAATAAAATCCAGAAAAATTCAAATAACGCAAAGAGTGCTACTGATGCAATAAAATCCAATAAAAATCATTTCTAAAATACCAAAATGATTTCAAATTAATTTCTCTCCAATTTTCTATTGTAGGGAATCATTTTACCCTATTTTCCATATATTCTATTTTGGGAGAAAAATAATTTGAATAAAACCCAAATAATCCCAAATTGAAAATAATTTTCAAAGGGACTTTAAATTAGATTTCTTTTAAACTCCCAACTCATATTTCATATGTTTTGAAGAATTCATTTTATCTTCTCTCATGAAAATCATTGAGTTGGTTAAAGTTTTTGAATTTGAAGTAGTTCCAAATGGAATTCAAATCTTTTCAAAACCCTATTCATTTATTTGAATGGAAGAAGTCATGTCATCTTTGTCGTGGTTCTAAGTCTGACAGTAGAATGGGGGGTAGGTATGGAGAGGCAAGATCCTAGCTATGGAGCAGTTGTGCAGACAAGGGATGTACGAGTTCAGGCCCTTCTCAGAGGAAGTAACAGCCCTACGTCTCGGAGCCCGGAGGCGGTCGACTGGATTATGTATGTATAGATTACAGGGATGCGAACCCTTTATACTGAGGAGGGGGTGGCTTATATAGTGTCCGCCAGACCCCTCCGGCCCTCAGTTATGCAGGGTTTAAAGTACATTCAGGCCTGGCGTTACTGGTAACGCCTTACATAAAGTGTCATCATGGCCATAAAGACTACTTAATTACAAACCGTTGGATGCAGAGTGGCTCTTGATCTCCTGGTGGTCGAGTGATTCTTCATGGTCGAGTCCTTCGCGTCCGTCGAGTGAAGTCTCTCTTGGTCGACTGGAAAGCAGCTTCTTCTGAGGATGTCCTTGGGAAGGGTACTTAAGACAGGTCTGTGACCCTACCCTAGGTACATGACTTCATCATTAGCCCCCGAATGGATCGAGGTTTGAGTGAGGAAGGAGTTGATAATATTTCCAACCTGTTTTTGTGTTCTGAACATGTCTCATCTTGGACCAATAATATTTTTGTTGATGGCAGCAACTTTTCTTTCAGTCGCCTTGATCCATTCCTTTCTTCCGTCGAGTGAACTTTTGAACTTAGTAAACTTCCGAGCGACGGATCGCGGGAAATCTATCGTCTGACAGATTGATATGCTGTTAGCGGATTTCGTGGGATCCGAATTTTGGGAAGCGCGCGAAGCGGGGCGGACCGCGGCGCTCGGATGGGATAAGGCGTAGACGCCTCGATTTCCGCGCCGCCTTTTTCGCCATGTATCACGCGTGCGCGACTGTTTCGGGATGTGATAGGTTTGCCCGGGCCCACTCGTCAGCCACTCGGAAGCGTCCTTATAAAATGCGTCGGGTGAGGGTTTTTGAACAGTACCTCCCCATTTCTCCTTCTGCTCTCTCCATCTCCGCCCACAGTGCCTGCTCTTGCCCCCGCCCATCCACTCCTCGTGCGCTTCACCGGCGACAATGGTGAAGGAGAAGACGGCGGCCTTGGAGCGCGCGAAGAAGGCGACAGCAACGGGGAAGGCGAAAGGGAGAGCGTCCAGTCAGGGCGGATCCTCGTCGAGGTCCTGCCTGCCGCAAGGTTGGGTCCAAGGGGATTGGATCCGCTCGACCATCACCGAAACGGATCTCAATGGCCTGGCCAACGAGGGCCTGATCCCTCACGGGGCAGCGAGGCTACCGGGGACCGAGTGGCAACCGCAGCCGCTGGAGGGTGAGTGCGTTCTTCTAGCTACTCACGTAGACCGTGGGTTCTCTCTGCCTCCGAGTGTTTTCTTCCGCGGGTTCTTGAATTTCTTTGGGTCACAACTCCACCATTTCAATCCAAATTCCATTGCCTACCTCGCTGCCTTCGTGTCCATGTGCGAGAACTTCCTGGGTTGTCGACCACACTGGGGTCTCTTTAAGCACATATTCACTTGTCGCTCACAGACAGTGAAAAAGGCGAGTCCGGATGACGATAGGACTAAGGTTATTCAGATGTGCGGGGGTCTTGGGATTCAGATGAGGAGCAAGAGTACTTTTCCGGCCATGACCCTTCCTGAGTCGGTCAGAGGATGGCAGTCGACTTGGTTCTACTGCCAAGACGAGTCGACGCCGGGGCAGTCGACTGGTGTCCCTCCGTTTTCCATGGACTGAGTGAACAAGCCCTCTTCTCTGAAGGTGCTCCCTGAGGAGAAATCCCAAGTAAAAATGTTGATGGAGCGTGTAGTCCAGCTAGTTCGGGAAGGAGTGACGGGTATGGACCTTCTGGAGGTCTTCCTTAGGCGGCACATCCAACCACTTCAGTACCGAGGCCACCCGATGTGGCTGTACTGTGGAACTGAGGATGAAACTCGGATCCATCCAGAAGCAGTCGACGACGCCACACTGGAGAGGTGGATGACCGCGATCACAGGGAATAAGGACAACCCTCGAGGGGCCAGGAGGATTCCACCACTCGACCATACCTATACTCCGGACACGGTATGCCCACTTTATCCTCAATTGTAATCTTGCTTTACTCATTCTGCTTTTGCTGCAAATTGGTCGATTGATCTTTGTTTTGTTGTTTGTCAGGCCACCACTGAATTATACTCGATGCCCAACGGAGCACAGACACCGACTGAGGAGGAGGAAGGAAGTGGGGGCGAAAGCCAGGAGGAGTGGGATTCGGATGCTGTCGATGATGATGAGGGCGATGACTCTGGTGAGGAGGAAGAGGAGGAAGAGGAGGAGGAAGTTGCGCCTCCTCGCTCGGAGAGACGCTCGAAGCTCGTTCATGATCCTGCAACCGAGCGCGGTAAGGGGGTCGCGACTGTCGCGCAATCGACCAAGCGCCCTCGGACCACTTCTCCGGCACCGACTGAGAAAGCTCCGAAGCAATCTCGAGTGTTGCCGTCGAAGCCGGCGAAGGTCTTGCCGAAGATGAAGATGGTGATTCCCACTATCTCAGGGTAACGGTGCTACTTGAGTCTTCTTGTTCCGCATGAATTTATTCTTGGTCGACTCATGATTCAACCGACTGACTTCTGGAATTGCAGCGCCGCTACTTCTGATACTTCGGCCAGGGCTGGAGATCATGAGATGGAAGACGCTGCCACTTCTAAACCTGGTATGATCTTCATAGCTCCATCTTCAGTCGATCGGCTCGTTGTCTCTGATTTTGATTCTTTTCTGTAGCTCCATCCAACGTCGTTATTGACCTTCCTGACGACGACGATGAGGAACCACTGAGGCAGAGGAGGAACACAAAAACGTCTGCTGGCAAGGCGACTCAAGACGTGCCAACACCCGAGACACTTGTCACGGAGGGAGAGCACGTCACTCGGCCCACCGTATCTTTTGTGGTGCCGTTGACGAGTGCTCGCCCCTCGTTGTCGAGTGCTGCACAGCCTTCACTTTTCTCGACCCACTAGTCCCGTAGGACCAAGCCAGTGCTGCGAAAGAAGTAATACGCCAGGCGGGAGTCATGATAGAGCAAGTGAAGGCTATCCGAGAAGCCAGCCAGGCAGCCTATGACGCCAGTTCAGCTCTTCAGAGTAATGTTCAGGTCAGTCGGTCACCGCCTGTTCTATTTGGATATGATATCTGAAAATTCTTCTTTCTGAAATTCCTAGTGTTTGTCTTACACCCATTGGGTGTGTCGATTGATATTCCGGGTTAGTGGGGGCACGCTGAGTGCACCCACTGGGTGTAGTCCCCAAGGCTATGGTGGACTGCTGGCAGTCGACCATAGTCTTTATGTCTTAAATTTTTCCTTTATTCGACTAGGTCGAGTGGATTCATGAACCGGTGGGGGCACGCTGAGTGCACCCACTGGGTGTAGTCCCCGAGACTGTGGTCGACTGTTGGCAGTGGACTACAGTCTGAAGAACATCTCCCTTTTTTTGTGTTGGTCGACTGGTCGACTTTAACTTGATAGAATTAGTGGGGGCACGCTGAGTGCACCCACTGGGTGTAGTCCCCGAGACTGTGATCGAATGTTTGTATTTGGCCGTAGTCTTAGAAACGTATGATTTTTCCTTAGTCACTCGGAAGTGAATTGTCTTTGACATCTGTCGATTGGTTCTTCGTAGAAATCCTGCGACCTTGCGGCTCGTTATACTGAGTTTATAGAACAAACACATCCAGCTCGAACTTGATCTGAAGCTGGCCCAGGAGAATTTAATGAAGGCGAAGGAGGAAGCTAAAGGTATGTTTGGTGAGGCTTTCGACGACTGCCTTTGCCCCTCATTTGTTTCAAAGTCTGACCTTGCTGTAACTTTGCAGGCAAAGTGAAGGATGCCCTGAAGAAGAAAGACCTTGAGTTGGCTGAAATGCAGAAAGCAGCTTTAGAGAAAACCAAGCTCGCAGATGAGAAGTTGGCTTCGGTTACCAAGCTTGAAGAAGAAAACACCAATCTGAAAGCTGCTCTTGATGCTGCCAACAAAGAGGTCAGTCAACTGAAAAGTGATAAGATTGCCCTGAGTGACAAGGCCAGTGAGTTGGTGGGAAAGAAGAACGATCTGGAGGCTTATCTGGGCAGACTCGCCAAGAAGCTATTCCTCATGCTCGAAGGTAATCTTTTGCACCAAACATGTATTTTAACTGTGATATTTCCATTCGACTGTTGTCCTGACTCGGTGGTTGTGCTTGCAGAATTTTGCCAGAACTTTGAAGAGGAGACTGGTCGACTGGAAGTAAACCTGGATCCCATCAATTCTCCTGTGAAGGATGAAGTTGCCATGAATGTGCTCCGACTCGAATCTCATGTTGCTGCCGTCGTTGATTATCTCGCAAGGCTGAAGGTCGCCACTTCCCGCATTGACACCATGCTCTGGTCCAGAGAGACGCTCGAGAATGACCTCGAGTCTCTGATGACTCGACTGAACACAGTCCCAAGTCGAGTGCAGGAGTGGAAGAAGTCTTCTGCCAGGTGTGGCGCTGACGTTGCTCTATCTCTGGCCCGAGTTCATTGCAAGGATGCACGAGAGGACAAGCTGGCGGCCCTTAGGGTGGCTAACACCAAGAAGCACGATTTACGGTCTTTCATGGAGACCTTCATCGCCGCTGCCACTCGGATTGCTGATGGAATCGACCTGGACGAGTTTGTTGCACCTTCCAGCCCTCCACAGGAGGGGTAAAAAAAACTTCTGAGCTTGATTCTTTAAATTTGCCTTGGTATGCCGAGTGATTTTTGTAACCGACAAACCTTAACAGGCTTAGTACCTGAGCACTTTCGGTTTCGTTAGGTGTTGTCCGAACTTGGATTCGACGTTTAAATATGCTTGCATTTGGTTTGAGGTATCTTTTGCAGGTTAAAGCGAGGTGCTTATTGCAATCGACTTGTTCCCCAATTCACTTAGGCAGGCACTGGGCTACAGCTAAGCCCCCGAGTGGGAGGTCTGCTCTCCACTCGGTAGGATTTTCAAAACTTAGGCGAGCACTGGGCTGCAGCTAAGCCCCCGAGTGGGAGGTTTGCTCTCCACTCGGTAGGATTTTCAAAACTTAGGCGAGCACTGGGCTGCAGCTAAGCCCCCGAGTGGGAGGTCTGCTCTCCACTCGGTAGGATTTTCAAAACTTAGGCGAGCACTGGGCTGCAGCTAAGCCTCCGAGTGGGAGGTTTGCTCTCCACTCGGTAGGATTTTCAAA
>NC_041389.1:296560076-296646832 GCF_002162155.2 Triticum dicoccoides
GTGGGAGGTCTGCTCTCCACTCGGTAGGATTTTCAAAACTTAGGCGAGCACTGGGCTGCAGCTAAGCCCCCGAGTGGGAGGTCTGCTCTCCACTCGGTAGGATTTTCAAAACTTAGGCGAGCACTGGGCTGCAGCTAAGCCTCCGAGTGGGAGGTTTGCTCTCCACTCGGTAGGATTTTCAAAACTTAGGCGAGCACTGGGCTGCAGCTAAGCCCCCGAGTGGGAGGTCTGCTCTCCACTCGGTAGGATTTTCGAAACTTAGGCGAGCACTAGGCTGCAGCTAAGCCTCCGAGTGGGAGGTCTGCTCTCCACTCGGTAGGATTTTCAAAACTTAGGCGAGCACTGGGCTGCAGCTAAGCCTCCGAGTGGGAGGTCTGCTCTCCACTCGGTAGGATTTTCAAAACTTAGGCGAGCACTGGGCTGCAGCTAAGCCCCCGAGTGGGAGGTTTGCTCTCCACTCGGTAGGATTTTCACGTGGTACTTGTGGCATAGTTCGGAGGAGACGGTAGCAGTCGACCTGCACCTCGTCCTCCTTGCAGAGCGCACGTTGTACTTATGGCGTAGTTCGGAGGAGAGGGTAGCAGTCGACCTGCACCTCGTCCTCCTTGCAGAGCGCACGTTGTACTTGTGGCGTAGTTCGGAGGAGAGGGTAGCAGTCGACCTGCACCTCGTCCTCCTTGCAGAGCGCACGTTGTACTTGTGGCGTAGCTCGGAGGTGAGGGTAGCAGTCGACCTGCACCTCGTCCTCCTTGCAGAGCGCACATTTTACTTGTGGCGTAGCTTGGAGGAGAGGGTAGCAGTCGACCTGCACCTCGTCCTCCTTGCAGAGCACACGTTTTACTTGTGGTGTAGCTTGGAGGAGAGGGTAGCAGTCGACCTGCACCTTGCCTTCCTTGCAGAGCGCACATTTGAATTTAAACTTAGGCGAGTGTCTAGACTGCAGCTAAGCCTCCGAGTGAGAGACTGGCTCACCACTTGGTAGGATTTTATTGGAACTTAGGTGAGTACTTGGACTGCAGCTAAGCCTCCGAGTGAGAGACTGGCTCACCACTCGGTAGGATTTTATTGGAACTTAGGCGAGTACTTGGACTGCAGCTAAGCCCCCGAGTGGGAGGCTGGCTCACCACTCGGTAGGATTTTATTGAAACTTAGGCGAAACGGATTCGCAGCTAAGCCCCCGAGTGGGAGGCTGGCTCACCACTCAGTAGGATTTTATTGAAACTTAGGCGAAACGGATTCGCAGCTAAGCCCCCAAGTGGGAGGTTGGCTCTCCACTCGGCAAGGATTTTTTTTACAAACTTAGGCGAAACGGATTCGCAGCTAAGCCACCCACTGAGGGGGAGTTTTATTAAACAAATAAAAATGACATCGATCATTAGGGAAATTATGACACTATTATTTTGTGAAACATGAACTACATAAGTACTTTTATTACAACTCATTCGAGTGAATACTTAGGTGTAAAAGGGGCGGAGCAACTCCGCGTTCCAAGCTCGGGGCTCGTCGATGTTGTGTTCGATGTTGTAGAGACGGTACGCTCCGTTGTGGAGAACCTTGGTGACGATAAAGGGACCTTCCCAAGAAGGAGCAAGCTTGTGTGGTTTCTGCTAATCCACTCGGAGAACCAAATCTCCTTCCTGGAAGGCTCGACTCTTCACATTTTTGGCGTGGAAGCGACGCAAGTCTTGTTGGTAAATGGTCGATCGGATCAGAGCCATTTCCCTTTCTTCCTCTAAAAGGTCGACTGCATCCTGCCACGCTTGTTCTGCTTCAGCTTCGGTGTAGAGCTCGACCCGAGGAGCGTTGTGGAGCAGGTCACTCGGCAAGACCACTTCGGCTCCATAGACCAAGAAGAATGGAGTTCTTCCAGTCGACCGGTTAGGCGTGGTCCTTAGACCCCAAGGCACCGAGGGAAGTTCGTCGACCCATGCTCCAGCCGCATGCTTGAGATCACGCATCAGTCGGGGTTTCAACCCTTTGAGAATCAAGCCATTGGCCCGCTCCACTTGTCCATTCGACTGGGGATGGGCGACTGAAGCATAGTCGACTCGTGTGCCCTGAGATGTGCAGAACGCCCTGAATTCCTCTGAATCGGTGTTTGATCCATTGTCAGTGATGATGCTATGTGGGACTCCATATCTGAATATCAGTTCTCTGATGAAGCTGACAGCAGTACTGGCGTCAAGGTTCTTGATGGGTTTAGCCTCGATCCACTTGGTGAACTTGTCGACTGCTACCAGTACATGTGTGAAGCCGCTTCGACCTGTTCTCAAGGGTCCAACCATATCTAATCCCCAAACTGCGAAGGGCCAGACGAGTGGTATAGTCTTCAGAGCCGATGCAGGCTTGTGTGACATGTTGGAGTAAAACTGACATCCCTCGCACTTGTCGACTATCTCCTTTGTCATTTCATTCGCCCTTGGCCAGTAAAATCCGGCTCGGTATGCTTTGGACACGATGGTCCGAGAGGACGCATGGTGGCCACAGGTCCCCGAGTGGATGTCATCAAGGATTATCCGACCTTCTTCTGGCGTTATGCACTTCTGACCAACTCCAGTCGCGCTCTCCCTGTACAGCTGTCCCTTGATCACAGTAAAGGCCTTGGATCGGCAGACGATCTGTCGAGCCTCTTCCTCGTCCTCCGGGAGCTCTTTTCTCAAGATACACGCGATATATGGTACTGTCCAATCGGGAGTGATCACTAAAGCCTCCATGACCTGGTCGACCACTACTGGAACTTCAACCTCCGTCGGATCTGTGGCACTCTTGGGCTGCGGAGCTTCTTCGGTAAAAGGATCTTCTTTGACTGATGGAGTATGGATATGCTCCAAGAACACATCACTGGGAATGGCTTCTCTCTTGGAACCTATTTTCGCCAAATCATCAGCCGCTTGATTTTTCAGTCGGGGTATATGATGGAGCTCTAGCCCTTCGAACTTCTTTTCAAGTTTCCTCACTGCATTACAGTATCCAGTCATGGTTGGGCTTCTAACGTCCCACTCCTTCATCACTTGGTTGACCACCAAATCTCAGTCGCCATAAACCATAAGGCGACGGACGCCGAGTGAAATGGCCATGCGCAACCCATACAAAAGGGCCTCGTATTCTGCTTCATTATTGGAGGAATCAAAGTGAATCTGGAGCACATATCTGAGCTTATCTCCTCTGGGGGAAACCAAAACTATCCCAGCACCGGAACCATTTAACATCTTAGAACCATCAAAGAACATGGTCCAATGCTCTGAGTGAACTTGAGTCGGCTGCTGTTGTTCAATCCACTCGGCAAGGAAACCTTCTATTGCTTGGGACTTAATGGCTTTCTTTGCCTCAAACTTGATATCAAGGGGAAGGAGTTCAATCGCCCATTTCGCCACTCGACCAGTTGCATCTCTGTTGTGCAGAATCTCTGAAAGTGGAGCGTCGCTGACGACTGTAATGGAATGATCAGAGAAATAATGAGCAACCTTCTTCGTGGTCATGTAGATCCCATACACAAGCTTCTGATAATGAGGATATCTTTGCTTTGATGGAGTCAAAACTTCAGACAGATAGTACACTGGGTGCTGAACTTTGAAGGCTTTCCCTTCTTCTTCCCGCTCGACTGTAAGTACTGTACTGACGACTTGTCCTGTGGCTGCAATATAAAGCAACAGAGGCTCTTTGCTGGTTGGAGCAGCAAGCACCGGCTGGGTGGAGAGCAGAGCTTTTAGCTCGGTAAACGCTGCATCAGCTTCTGGAGTCCACTCGAACTTGTCGGCCTTCTTCATCAGACGGTAAAGAGGCAATGCCGTTTCACCGAGTCGGGAGATGAATCGACTTAACGCGTCCAAGCATCCAGTAAGCTTCTGGACGTCGTGCACCCGCACAGGGCATTTCATTCGGAGTATAGTGCCAACTTTTTCTGGGTTAGCGTCGATTCCTTGTTCGGAAACAAGAAAACCGAGTAACTTTCCACCAGGAACTCCGAATGTGCACTTTGATGGATTGAGCTTGATATCATACCTCCTGAGATTGGCAAATGTTTCAGCGAGGTCAGTCAACAGGTCGGAACCCTTTTGTGATTTGACCACAATATCATCCATGTATGCTTCAACGTTCCGACTGATTTGAGTGAGTAAACACTTTTGAATCATCCTCATGAACGTGGCTCCGGCATTCTTGAGGCCGAATGGCATGGTGACATAGCAGAAGCACCCGAGTGGAGTGATGAAAGCTGTTTTGATCTCATCTGGTCCATACAGACGGATCTGATGGTACCCGGAATAGGTGTCTAGAAAAGACAATCTCTCTCATCCCGCAGTCGAGTCGACAATTTGATCGATGCGAGGGAGAGGAAAATGATCTTTCGGGCAGGCCCGATTGATGTGTTTGAAATCGATGCACATGCGGAGTGACTTGTCCTTCTTGGGAACCATGACGACATTGGCGAGCCACTCAGAGTGGTATATCTCTCGGATAAACTCTGCCGCCAACAGTCGAGCCACCTCCTCGCCAATGGCCTTTCTCTTCTGGACGGCGGACCGTCGAAGATGTTCTTTGACTGGTTTTGCTGTTGACTCGACTCTAAGGCGATGCTCAGCCAGCCCCCTGGGAACACCTGGCATGTCAGCAGGCTTCCATGCAAAGATGTCCCAGTTCTCATGGAGGAACTGGATGAGCGCTTCTTCCTATTTAGGGTCGAGTGTTGTGGAAATATGGGTCGGAGCTGCATTGGGGTCGGTCGGGTGAATGTGAACAGGCTTCGTCTCACCAGACGACTGAAATGCTGATTCTGTGGCAGGCTTCTTGGCCCGCAACAAATCACTCGGGTCTGCATTATTCTTGTACCCCTCCATCTCTACCATAGTTATCTGGGAATCGGCAATTTTCGAGCCTTTCTGAAAACATTCTTCTGCCTTCTTCCGATTGCCAGTGATAGTGATCACACCCTTGGGGCCGGGCATCTTCAGTTTGAGGTACACGTAACATGGTCGAGCCATGAACCGTGCGTAAGCTGGTCGCCCCAAAATGGCGTGGTAAGCGCTCTGAAAATCCACGACTTCAAATGTCAGCTTCTCCTTGCGGAAATGCTTCGAGTCACCGAACACCACGTCCAGAGCTATTTGGCCGAGTGACTCAGCCTTCTTTCCCGGTATAACTCCATGAAAACTCATGTTGCTGGCGCTCAGTCTGGACATCGGAATGCCCATTCCTTTCAGCGTCTCTGCATACAATATGTTCAGTCCGCTACCACCATCCATTAGCACCTTCGTCAGTCGAGTGCCCTCAACGACCGGGTCGACCACCAAAGCTTGCCTCCCAGGAGTGGCTATATGAGTCAGGTGATCGGACTGGTCGAATGTAATGGGAGTTTGGGACCATCTCAGATAACTTGGCGTCGCCGGGGCGACCATATTGACCTCTTGGTTGATAACCTTCAATCGGCTTCTGCTTTCCACATCAGCAAAGATCATCAGAGTGGAATTAACATGAGGATATCCTCCATCACTATCCTCCTTGTCCTCAGCTTTGTCCGACTCCTTTTCCTTGTCCTTGGGTTGTTTTCCTTGGAACTGCTGGATCAAGAGTCAGCACTGGCGAGTGGTATGCTTCGGGTAGATGAAATTACCCTCTTCGTCTTTCTTCATGTGGATGTGACACGGCAGATCCATCACGTCATTTCCTTCTTTATCCTTCACCTTCTTTGGGTTCCAGGATCCTTTGGGTTTTCCCTTGAACTTGCCCTGAGTCACGGCCAGAGCCTCTCCAGGAGCCGCTGGCTTGGCCTTCCGCTTCTGCTTCAGACTGGAGTTTCCTTTCTCCGACTGACTCGGCTTGTACTTGCCGCTCCAGAGCCGGTCCTCCTCTTCACCATTGGCGTACTTGGTGGCAATTTCCATCATTCGACTCAGGGTCATATCTTCGGTCCGCCCAAACTTCAAACTTAATTCTCTGTTCTTAACACCATCCTTGAAAGCACAGACTGCCTGATGATCAGACGCCTTCTCCATGGTATGATGCAAAGTGATCCATCTCTGAATGTAATCCCTTAAGGTTTCATTCGACTTCTGCACGCAGACTTGCAGCTCTATCAATCCAGCTGGTCGCTTGCAGGTTCCCTCAAATGTCCTGACAAACACTCGGGAAAGATCTTCCCAAGTGTAAATGTTGCTTGGAGCTAACTGATTCAACCACGCCCTGACCGAACCTTCCAACATGAGTGGTAAATGCTTCATAGCCACTTCATCATTTCCGCTGCCAATCTGCACCGCCACTCGGTAGTCTTCAAGCCAAGTTTCAGGCTTAGACTCACCGGTGAACTTACTTACTCCAGTCGCCAACCTGAAGTTGGGGGAATCACCGCGGCTCTGATAGCCCTGCTGAAACATTCTGGACCTGAAACATGTACTCGGCTGCTAGTGGGCGCATCTCTGTCGTGGCCACCTCGATGAGCCCTGTTTCGATCGACCAGGCCTTGCACGATGATGGATCGCGCGTCAAAACCTGGTTCCCTGGGGTCGATCGGAGCTCTTCGCCCCACACTGAGTTGGCGCCTACCCTCTTGCTGCCGATGAGCGTAAGACCCACCTCTTGGGGGAGGAGTGGGCACTCGACACCTACCATCACGATCGTATCGGTCACCATATTGGTCACGTCGACTCTCGCGCCCCTCACGCCGCGGAGGCGATCTAGGGCTGTGAGCCGACTGAACCGTATTCGCAGCAACGGATCGACTGTGAATCCTGTTGCATGACTGTGACATGGCTGAATTCTGATCTCCTGCTGCTCGGAGCAAATCCCTAATCTGCATCAAGCCTCTGCCAGCCTCCGACTGAGAGGGCTGAATTGACTCTGCTATACGGGCTGCAGCTGCTAAATTCTGAATCGGGGTTCGATATACCTGAGTCGGCTGCGGGAAGAGTTGACGTCGACTGGAGTCGGGTACTCGTTGCCGCGCGCGCTCGTCGAGTGCTCGCTGGAGGTTCTCCAGACGAGAGCGTTCAACCAAGTTGGCCAAACGTGCCTCCTCCAAGGCGCGAGCCTCGGGGGTTTCTCCTGCGATGGGAGTATGCAGGGCATCCATGTTCCTGCGGCGAAGTTCTTCCCTTTGCAGGGAATTAAGTGGCTCGGGTTGATATTCCTCATGGGCTTGAGCGGGGTCGCCTCCACCATCCATCCCGTCGTCGCGGGGGAAGCCGGGAGGGCTACGAGGCCCGTCGACCATCAAGACCTCCGCTGCCGGATTGCTGCTGTCGCACTCGGATGCGGTCTCTACGGAGCTAGTCGACAGATCGAACAGGCCGTAGAGGGATTCGTCGGGCTCGATTGCCGCGACTTGGGTGGTGGCCGACTGGCGAGCCACCGCGTGCCTCACCCACCGCTGGAGCCTCGACCGACCAGAGCGCTTGCGCTGGCGGGAGACAGGGAGGGAGGACGACAGGGGAGTCGACTGATATGGAGTCGACGGTTGTTGCAGCAGAACACGGCGGACACACGCCTGAAAATGCGTCGCACTGCGGACGGGGAGCACGTCGATGTCGAGTGGAGCCTCCTGGAGCCAAGGGGAGTCGTCGGCGATGAAGGTGAGCGCGCCGAGACGGATCTCGCGGCCCTCGACCAAAACTCCACCAGAAACCATGATGAAGGCAATCGGAACAATTGCAACTTCTCCAAAAATCGCTAAGACACCGGCCCCACGGTGGGCGCCAACTGTCGTGGTTCTAAGTCTGACAGTAGAATGGGGGGTAGGTATGGAGAGGCAAGATCCTAGCTATGGAGCAGTTGTGCAGACAAGGGATGTACGAGTTCAGGCCCTTCTCAGAGGAAGTAACAGCCCTACGTCTTGGAGCCCGGAGGCGGTCGACTGGATTATGTATGTATAGATTACAGGGATGCGAACCCTTTATATTGAGGAGGGGGTGGCTTATATAGTGTCTGCCAGACCCCTCCGGCCCTCAGTTATGCAGGGTTTAAAGTACATTAAGGCCTGGCGTTACTGGTAACGCCTTACATAAAGTGCCATCATGGCCATAAAGACTACTTAATTACAGACCGTTGGATGCAGAGTGGCTCTTGATCTCCTGGTGGTCGAGTGAGTCTTCATGGTCGAGTCCTTCGCGTCCGTCGAGTGAAGTCTCTCTTGGTCGACTGGAAAGCAGCTTCTTCTGAGGATGTCCTTGGGAAGGGTACTTAAGACAGGTCTGTGACCCTACCCTAGGTACATGACTTCATCAATCTTCTCTCTAGAGTTTTGTGATGAAAAGAATTTGAGTTCATGGAGATCATAAATGCAAGGTGAAAGTTTGGGAAAGTCATTTCATTCCCTCTCATTTAACTTTCAACAGCTTCAGATTTCACTCAGTTTCGCACAGCACATCACACAAACAATCAAAACTATCTATTTAATATAAAATTCCAAAATTTAGAATTTTGGGATGTTACAGCACCCAAGAGGAACTAGCTGTAGGGTGCCCAAACACCCAAGAGTAATAAGCTTCTCAAACTTCACTTCCATGTATCACCGTGGAGAACTCAAACCGGTGCACCAAATGCAATGGCAAGGGCACACGGAGTGCCCAAGTCCTTCTCTCCCAAATCCCACCAAAGCAAATAATGCTAGGGAGGAAAATGGAAGGGAGAACGAAAGAAGAACACGAAGAACTCCAAGATCTAGATCCAAGGGGTTCCCCTCACTTAGAGGAGAAAGTGATTGGTGGAAACGTGGATCTAGATCTCCTCTCTCTTTTCCCTAAAGAACTAGCAAGAATCATTTGAGGGATTGAGAGTTAGAATGCTCGAAGAAGGTCAACAATGGGGGAAGAACACGAGCTAAAGAGATAAGGTTCATTGGGGAAGAAGACCCCCTTTTATATGTGGGGGAAAAATCCAACCGTTATGCTCACAGCCCGCACACAGCGGTACTACCGCTCGACCTCACGGTATTACTACAAGGGGTAGCGGTACTACTGCTTGCGAGCGGTACTAAAAAAATACATCCATGCCTACCACCGTTGGACTTGTGATGAGTTTTTGGTCCAGAGAGGTACTACCGCGGTAGTACCGCTCTAGAGCAGTAGTAAAAAATTATATCCGCTCTTGTCCGCGGTAGTACCGCTGCAACCTTTTCAGAACACCAAAACTGCCACAACTTCTGCAAATGGACTCCGAATTCAACAAAACCAAGTTTGTTGGAAAGCTAGCGACAAGGACTAACATAATATTGATATAACTAACAAAAATAAGGAAATTAGAAAAGTCCCAAGAGAAAATGGTGAGAACCCTTCCTCGAAAAAGACCGGTAAAACCTCCAACACCAAAAACGTGATAGAAGAAGCATATGAAATCCGTTTTCGATGTACTAGAGCTTGTCACGAAGATAACCACAAGCTCTAAAACCTCAAAATAAAACACAAATAAGAATCAAGAAAGATGATGCAAGGATGCAATGGTTTGAGTTGTCGACAAATGATACGATCACGCTACTCACTTGACAGCCCCCCTTGATAGTATGGCTATCGATCCTATAACCCGGTCTCCAAACTATCACCATGAGACCGGTAAAATATAAAACCTATCAAGGGAAAACCTTTGCCTTGCATGAAGTCCACTTGAGCTAGATGATGACGATCTTGACTTCCTCATGTTGGACCACCTTTCTTGATTGCGTTGGGTCAATGAAGACTAGATGATTGCTCCCCCATACTCCACTATGGATGAGCCACTCCTCGGCACGTCTTCACAAGTCCATTGACACCACAATGGACGACAAGCATCAAGCAGTTGATCTCTTCGTGATGCTCCACTTGAATTTGCACACGGCAATCTTGATGACGATCACCACTTGATGTCATCCTCTCCATTGGTTGAGTGATATCTTCCTCTTGACGCAAGCCCATGAACACGTACCTAACTCCACATAGAACTCTCACATAGACCATGGGTTAGTACACAAAGCACAATGAATAATGTTTACCATACCATGAGATCACTTGATCCCACTCGGTGTATCTGCTACGCTCTGTGTGATCATCAAATTGAATCACTCTCTATACTTAGTCTTGATCAACCTTGACTCTTTCCAACTCTATGACCAATCTTTGGATAATTCCTTAATACCACCTTGGTCAACTCATAAACTCTTTGAAACCAACACATGTAAAATGCCTCCTTCAAATATAACTCAATGCAACCATTAGTCCATAGAGAATGTCATCAATTACCAAAACCACACATGGGGGCACCGCATGTCCTTTCATTGGGTTATCTGATTTTGACTAGGTCAACAATTTTCCAAGGAGCTTTCTCATTCATTCTTTTAATTCACTATACTCCTAGAAATATACTAATATGCTATCTAATACTATCCTCCATAGTTTCAAGGTCTTCAATTTGGAATTGGGTCATGTGATTTTGACCGGGTCAATAATTTTGCAAGGGGCTTAGATGACTTTGACCGGGTCAATAAGTTTGCAAGGGTCTTAGATGACTTTGACCGGGTCAAGAATTTCTCAAGGGGCTTTCTCATTCATTCTTTTAATTCACCGTGCTCCTATAAATATACTAATATACTCTCCAATATTATGCTCCATAATTTGAAGGTCTTCACTTTGGAATTGGCTCATCTGATTTTGACTGGGTCAATAATTTCGCAAGGGGCTTTCTGATTCATTCTTTTAATTCACTATACTCCTATAAATATACTACTATGCTCTCTGATACTATGCTCCATAATTTTAAGGTCTCCAATCTAGAATTGGCTCATCCGATTTTGATCTGGTCAACAATTTGTAAAGGAGCTCTCTCATTCAATTCTTTTATTTCACTATGCTCCTTAATTTTGAGCTTTTCCATTCGATTCAGGTAATCAGGATTTGGTTCATGGTTTTGACCGGTTCACGATTTTTCGAATTAATCGGCAGTAACTGACCTATAAAAACCATATCAACCCCGTGCACCCCTCTCGTCACCTAGA
This sequence comes from Triticum dicoccoides, assembly GCF_002162155.2. Lineage (NCBI taxonomy): Eukaryota > Viridiplantae > Streptophyta > Magnoliopsida > Poales > Poaceae > Triticum > Triticum dicoccoides. The sequence goes on from NC_041389.1 coordinate 296,571,028, forward strand.
AAAGAAGGAAACGTCAACATGGTATATCGTAGCACAAATATAGTACATGCAGACACCGATGCAAAAAGTTTCCCCACATAAGTATGGGTTAATTAGCTTGATAACACAAAATCACAACGCAAAAGGCCCACCAAAACAACATATTATAAATATAAATAAAAACACACTCGGTCATCTGGGACACTTTCCAAACCAAATACTTCCTTAGTTCTTAAATATAAGGTATATTTGTTTTTTAAAAGTCAGATTTCTTTAAATTTGATCAAGTTCAGAGCCAAAATATTGATATCCACAATATTATGTAAATAAAACTTGAAAATTCATTTCATGATGAATCTGAGGGTACCAATTTGATATTGTGGATTGATATATTTTTCTATGAATTTGGTCAAACTTAAAGAGATTTGACTTTTCAAAAACCTAATACACCTTACACTTTAAAATAGGGGTGATAAAAATGTTATAAAAATTCAACGACACCAACGAAGTAGCAAAGCGCGCCCAACCCTTACAGTAGAAAACAATGCTCCCTCGTCCATCCAACCAATCATTGACTCTCTTATGACAATCTGTACTACTACCTCCGTTTCAGTTTACAAGTCCTGCGCGTATATCTAGGTTGCCAATTTTATCATCCTAATATAAACTATATAACATAAAAATTATATCTTTTGAAAGTAGAAACTCCAAAGTTTATGTTGGTATATTTTTTGTAATATATGACTTGTATTAAGGTGGTCAAATTGACGACATAGGGATACGCGCACGCCTTGTAAACTGAGAGAGAGGTAGTACGTGACTAGTTATTCTTATTTATTTCATTTGACAATGCTGACCACCGTGTGCCTTGATTTCCCTTTGCTCCCGTTTTTCTCGTATATAAAGAGGAAGAGGACATCTTTGCGACGGACGACTCCTCTTTCGCACGCATACACGTGCTTTTGTTACAGTACTTAATTAATCTGACAAATCTAAACCGATTAACTGAGGAATGTCGTTTGACTGTGACACAACTTTGTAAAACATGCTCAACCGGCTCGGCCCGAAAAAATTTATCAGCAAATTACTCTCGGCTAATTTTTTTTTATCAGCAATTTAGGTTGCTCAGTTTTCAGAAGTAAATTTTCACTGGCGGGATAAAATCTATGGCTGTGAGAAAACATGATTGTAGTTACATGATTTTGCCCATTTCCCCTTCTAAAAGGAGGTTATACCGCCGGCCAGAATGCACCGTACAACCATTATTAGTCAAATCCTAGCCTATCAGTGTGACCCCTGGGATGCCCATACCCTCCATCAACATTATGAACAACAAAAGTATCTTCTTCACTATCAATCTCCATGTGCTTGCATGAGTTGCATGCATGTCCCTCCTTGCCCCTACAGTACCTACCATATCTTTTCTGAATTCTGATGAGAATGCCATGGCCCCCCTCTACAGCCGCCCTAAAGCGAAAAGGGTCCTATAATTCAAGGAGCCAGTCGACGGGTGTCTTGGAAGCTTGTGAATCGTGATGCATATTTTTTTTCCCTGTCAGACACATTGATTTTCTGGCAAGCCAGCACTTTTGTTAGCAGCAAAAGCATATACCGTTTCTTTTGAACGGTGCAAAAGCAGGCCAATTGACAATATCTGTGAAGGGGTATGTGAGAAGCTAAAATTGCAGCAGGAACTAAAAACAGGCCTGTGATTTCCATCATGCCAGTAAGAAAGGAAATGATTATTTTCTAATGAACTTGTATGCAACCATGGATCGACAATATTAGTGGAAGAAGAGGGTACTCAAAAGTTGTTCAAATGTACTCCCATATGCTTAGTGGCACCTAGAGAACATTCGGTCAAGGCTGGGATGATGAACCAAGCACTAGCCAGCCAGTAGCTAGGTCTAGGTTGGTTGATGACAAGAAGAGCATCGACTGGCATCATCCTCCGTGAGTTGCCATGCTGATACACAAATGCACTCCCAAATGGACAGTATGCATCTCCATTAACCAACGCATCATGTTTCTTTCTCTTACTCTCATATATGCATAGCAGTAGCACTATACTACTATTGCAAAGTCTCCGGTCGGCACGTAGTGATGCAATAGCCGCCCGCTTTATTCCACCGCCACCACCGCCGCTCCCGTTGGAGCAAGATTCGACCGAGAAGGTGGCTTTTGAGTGGAAAGTGCGACCACTTGACGGCGAACAATTATGCGTAGCGAAAGTCAGCAGCAGTAGAAGAAGAAGAAATGAAGGATATTCCCAGGGTACATATGTTGTGTGTGTGCGTGATGCACATGTAGGAGAGGAGTAGAACGGAGCAGGGAACAAAGCTACGCAAGAGGCAATGGAGCACGTGCGCAGAGGTGAGCTGCGCGATGGAGGATGTTGCTGTCATCGGTGGATCGATCGGAACGGAAGTGGAATTCCTCCTCATCATCAATCATCAATATACTAACGGGAACACGTAGTACGTGCAGGATGACAAAACCTTTTGGTGCGATGCCTCCTCCACCAGCGCTGGCACCAGCACCAGCACCAGCACCAGCACCAACGTCGCGTCATGTCATGGTAAAGGTTCTCGCCGCTTTTTGCCTACCCGTCCGTCCGAAAGAAAAGATGTGGCCAAAAGGTGGCGTGCACTAGCGAATTCACAGGTCTCCGGTTTCACATTTGCCTGCTTCCTTTCTTTCTTTCTTGTCCTTCGGTCAACTGGCTTCTCTATTTTGTTTTGTCGGTCGACTGCCTTGGATCTTAAGGCCAACTCCCCCGCGCGATCCTAAATGGATGTCGGTTTTGCCCGGATTCTGTCCATTTGGATAGGGCAATGGGGTCGTATCCGGGCATGTCCTGTGATGCGGTGGCCGTGCGCCCAGCGCGCGGCCGCATCTGTTTGCCCAATCCCGTCCGCCAGGGCCTAAAATGCCCATATTTTCATATCAAAACAAGTTTGCACGTTCAAATATTAATTGTTTGAAAATAAAAATAGTTTTACAACCCAATCAAAGTTGCCTCTAATAAAAATAGTTTTACAACCAAATCGAAATTGTCTTGAATGAACATAAAATGAACCAATACATCTATTGATTGCCAATGTGATCCCACACATGCTCAACCAAGTAATTTGGAAGATCCAAATGAGTGTGCCAATCACGCAGCTCACGATGGAACTGCACAAACTGTTCAACCGTGGCCGGTTCTTGGTGCAGGGGCTCAACATTTTCACCTTAAAAATCAAATCCTTGGTCGAAGATACTGTCATCACGCTCGTCCTCGACGATCATGTTGTGCATGATCACACAAGCAGTCATCACCTTCCAAAGCTTCCTTTCATCCCATGACAGTGCAGGGTTTCAAACGATACCCCATCGGGATTGAAGCACACTAAAAGCACGTTCCACATCTTTTCCAGCACTCTCTTGCATTTGAGCAAATCTCTTTCTCTTCTCACCTTGGGGGTTCGAGATTGTCTTTACAAAAGTTAACCACTGAGGATATATACCATCAGCTAGATAGTATCCCTTGTTGTACTGGTGGCCGTTGATCTCAAAGTTGACAGGTGGGGAGTGGCCTTCTGCAAGCCTTGCGAAGACTGGAGAACACTGCAGCACGTTGATATCATTGTGAGAACCTGCCATGCTAAAGAAAGAATGTCATATCCAAAGATCTTGCGAAGCCACCGCTTCTAATATGACAATGCACGCTTTGACATGCCCCTTGTACTGGCCTTGCCAAGCAAATGGACAGTTCTTCCATTCCCAGTGCATACAATCTATGCTGCCAAGCATGCCTGGAAAGCCTCTAGCTGCGTTGGTCGCCAACAATCTATCTGTATCAGCGGCAGTTGGCCGCCTCAAGTAGTCAGGGCCAAACACCTCGATCATAGCCTGGCAGAACTTGTACATTGACATCAGACATGTTGTCTCACTCATACGCACATACTCATCCACCAGATCGCCTGGAATTCCATATGCAACCATGCGGATGGCCGCGGTGCATTTTTGGTAAGAGGAGAATCCAAACTTGCCAAGGGCATCCGTCTTGCACTCGAAGTATGGGTCATGAGCAACCACTCCCTCTCGGATACGATTGAACACATGCCTTGCCATACGAAAACGGCGACGGAATTTATCCGGCTTGATGAGCGGGGTGTTCGCAAAGTAATCGGCATAGAGTAGGGCGTGGCCTCTCTCCCTGTTGCAGTTCAGGTTGGGAGCACGGCCAGGGACTGACCCCCTGTACTGAGAAAGCTGTCGTTGAATGTGGTCGTGAACCACCAGTGCAGCCACCACAAGATCTTCATCATCCGACGACGAATCGTCCGATGAACAAATGAAGTGGTGGAAGAAAACTCATCACCACTGTCCATACCTTTGTAGGCAAAGTATCGAACACCTTGCGATCGTGGTGGCAAAGAGGCCGCGATGATCACCTCGATGCAGGGGTGGTTGGCGGCCGGCTACTGGCCGCTCTGGAGCACTCGTCGGAAGCTGTCGTGGCCGTCGTGGTACGTCGCCTGCGGTCGTATCCACTCTGCCGCAGGCTACGATGGCGACGGCCAAACCTCCTCCGATCGAGGGCCTAAAACTACGGCAAAAGCGCGGGCGTGGTGGCGGCCATGTCGAGACGTGGTTTGCTATGGACAGCCGGGGGCTGCGTGGAGGAGGCGGTCGGAGAATAGCGGCGGCGCCGTCGGCGGGGCGGGGTGGGAGAGGGGGTGGAGGCGTTGGAATCGAATGGGACTACTTGTGTCCCCGACATCCGGGCCACGGGGGGACAAGGGCGTGCGGCGAGCCCGTCCGCGCGCTGTCCGTTTCACCCCAAACTCAGCGCAAGTTTGGGCCGGGATGGGTCGAAAATGGACGGAATCCGGACATTTGTCCGTTTGGGGCCGCGCGTTGGGCCGCGCTATTCGTCCGTTCTACCCCAAACGGACGCACCCGGACAAGATGGGGTCGTGCGGTGGAGATGGCCTAAGAGCAACTTCAACCAGGCGACCCATTTCGTCCAGCCACGTCTGTTTGGATTGCGGCGCAAAAAAAATGATGGCCCAACGCACCGGCTCATTCCCAAAACCCATCCGCTTCATGTCTTGAATCCATTTCTGGTCCAAATTTGCGGCTGAAATGCGTCGGCGTGGATGCGCGTCCTCTCGGTGTCCGCCGCGGTCCCACATGGCGGTCGGTCAACCACCGAACGCGGTCATTTAATAGCGGCCACCGACACCGGGCCCACACGTCAGCCAGTGGAAAACATTCTTTTTTTAATCCATGCGTGCGCGGGAGGGGGGGTTTATCCACTTCCACTTTCGTCCACCTCTGGCCCCACCACCCCACTCGTGCTTCCTCGCCGACGACAACCGAAACCCTAGACATGGGGTTGTTCAATGGCAGTGGCTCCGGCAAGAACAACCGGAAGTTCACCCCCGACGCTTCCTCCTCCCGCGCTCCTCCTCCTCTTCCTTATCCACCGGCGCTGTCGGCGCCTGTCCGCCCCACTCGGCAGCGTCTGCACATCCCTTAAAGTGCAGTGGCACTGGGAGTTTAGGCAGTCGCTGCCGTACCCCGACGTCACGCTGCCGCACCACTGACATCTAGGTCCAAACGGATCCCTGTGCCGGCGGTGCCACAATCACAGCGGACGCACGCCGAGGAGGTACGCAGGCGTCGGACGCAGCTCACGGCGAAGCAGCAACACATGCCCGTGTGCGCGGCCGACTCTCCCAATTGGGAGGTCGACTACCAGGCCAGGCTGGCAGAGGCCATGGCCCTCTCTGCGGTCGGCGACTGTGCAGTGTTGCCGTCGCCGCCACCGCTCACCCCCCAGAAGAATGCGCCCGAGCCGGCCGAGCGGTACGTGTGAACAAGCCAGCTGCGGAGGCAGCGGAGGCCAGCAGAGGAGCGCGCCGACGGCGAGCGGCCGACCGAGGAAGGCAGCAAGCAGTGTAAAAAATGAATGATTAACGCAGCGTTTCATTTAGGATTCGAACCTGCGACCGCGAGACAGTTGACTAGCCTAGCTAGCCACTACGCCTAACTCAATTTAATTGCGAAAAGACAATGCGAGTCTAGTCACACCGGCAAATCGGATAATTTTTCATTTTCCCTATCTTCGGTTGTAAATTCTGAATATATTATTTGAAAACGTACGAGCGTTTTTAATAGAAAACACACAAGTTTAGAAAAATGTGAGCATTTTTTTGAATTTGTTATCAAATTTGAAAAACAGGAACAATTTTGAAGTTGTGAACAAATTTTGAAACCACGATCAATTTTCGAATTGTGAACAAATTTTCAAACATGAACATATTTCAAATTCGTGAACAAAATTGTAAAATTGTAAATATTTTTTCAATTGTGAACAAATTTTCAAACCGTTTTTCGAATTGTGAACAAATTTTGAAACAAGAATAAATTTCAAATTCGTGAACGAAATTACAAAACCGCGAACATTTTTTGAATCTGCGAACAAATTTGGAAACTGAGAACATTTTTCCAATTGTGATTTTTTTACACATGAACAAACTTCAAATTCGTGAACACAATTTAAAATTGTGAACATTTTTCGAATTCTAAACAAATTTTGAAACCACAATTTTTTTTCTAATTGTGAACAAATTTTAAAACCTGAATAAATTTCAAATTCACGAACAAGACTATGAAATTGTGAACATTTTTTGAATCTGCGAACAAAATTTTGAAAATCGTGAACATTTTTGAATTGTGAATAAATTTTGGAACATGCTCAAATTTCAAATTCATGAACAATATTATAAAACTATGGACATTTCCGTTAAACTGTGATCATTATTTGAATTGTGAACAAATTTTGAAATATGATGAAATTTCGAAATTCGTGAATGAAATTATAAAATTATGAACTTATTTCAAATTGTGAACAAAATTTAAAACCGGAAACATTTTTTGAATTGTGAACAAATTTTGAAACCGTAAACATTTTTTGATTTACGTGCATACTTTCAAACCGTGAAATGTTTTTGAATTGTGCGCAAATTTTAAATTAATAAAAGAACGAAATAGAAACAAATGAAACAACAGAAAAAGAAAAATGAGAGAAAAAGAAAAGAAAAAAGAAAATAGAAAAAACAGAATAAAGAAAAAACCGATTGAAGGAACTTTCTAGAAATTTCCCAAAACCAGAAAAAACCTGTTGGGAACCTCTAGAAGGTTCCCAAAACCGGGAGCGTTGGAACTGTTAAATGGGCGGCCCGTTGCGTCGCTGCTCGCGCTTGTGCGAAGCGCCGACAGTTTGACGCAGCGAGCGGCAAATTGGATTTTTCGCGCGGATCGAGATGCCAAACTGCAATAATCGTTTATCAGAAGCCAGATGGAATTACGATGGTGGTTTCCAGTCTAGAGCAAAGCCTATGAGACGTAGTGTTCGCACATGAATACGTCACCGTGTACCCTCGACGCCGGGGGTGATGCACCGCAGCTCACGTCGAAGCAGACCCGGCCGGAAGCGCGGTACGCAGGCAATCCGGTGGGTGCTTTTGAGGACCCGAAACCCCACACGCCCGAGAGGGAACCCGTTAGGGCGCGTGGCGGCTATGGGCTGCCCTAGGTTGACCTGATCGCCCCTAGGGCCTCGAGGTTCGTCGTCCTGCAACAAAAAGAATGAACGAAGAACGAGAAGAAAACAAAGTAGAGGATAAAAGTAAAGGTAAAAGTGGTAGATGATTTGTTTGATTGTGTGTTGTTCAATCAACCGTCAACCTTTAGGTATATAAGAGGTGGATGGACTTCCCGTAAAAAAAGGACTCTAAATCATGTCCAAATCTTTCCAAAATTAACTGAATTCGGATTTTCGTAAGTCTGGAACATCAGTTCGGTTTTTAGGTCCCACAGGTCACAAACTACCTCGGATGAAGATGAGCCCAAAAGCAATTTTGACCGCTTTGACGAGACGAACAACTTTTATGTTAAACATTTTTCGATTCAAGGCCTTCTTCAGGGCCGAATCGCTCGTGCAAGACAACCTATTACTCGCGCTACCCATCAGACACCATGTCTGATTGGGCAAGCGACTTTTTGCCTGGTGGCAGGGCTGCACTCGAATGACTCTAAGTTTTACATGAGATCTCGGATTGAGATGATTTTTATATCATAATCAACCGTTTCGACGAGACGAAGACAATTCATGTAGAAATTTTCTCATATGAGGTCTTCTTGGAGACTTAATTGGCCGAACTATACTCTGAATACAAAATCTTAATACTTTGAGCATAGTTTCGACCCATGAGATGAGGTCGGATGGGGATGCCCCAAACTTCAAAAATGTTCATGTCGACAATACAAAACTTTTTGATCACTTCTTCATTTGAGGTCATATTAATTAAGTTCTTGTCCGTGCCAAAATTTGGTGTCAACACATGCCCCTGTTTTTGGGCAAAACTTGTGTGCCGAAAAATAACTTGCACGAAGTTTGTTCTAAGCATGATGTCAACACTCCGTTGGCCATTTTTACGTGCTTAGGATGATAGGTATATATCGTCCATTTAGATTAGCAACAAAAGTGAAGCTAATCAAGCATATGATGATTTGGTAATACCCTTTCATTATGTAAGAAATTATATTGCATCCATGGATTAAAATAAGCCTGTTGTGGGTAACCAATCATACCTGATGACGAATTCCATGGCATAGGCATCAACGACATAGTTGAAGAATATGGATAATGTGTGGACCGACGATGTTGAAACCTTCGGCTTGGTCCTTCATAGTTTTCTCTCTTTTCCTTCTTCATCTTTACCGCACTTCGTGTAATGAAAGCTTTCACATAATTTTTATTTTGAGTACTTCCTTTAGGAACCCACTCCATGTTCGTTTCTTCAAGTTCTTGTGCACTAAGTTTTTGTAATTTCTTCTTTTGCAAATATGATAAGCCGAGTGAGCACCCCGACTGTGATCTTGTTTGAAGCAATGGCAATTCTTGTTTTACCTTGCGCAATCTCAACTTTTTCTCTTTAGATTTGGCACTTGATTAACTTGCATCATTGCCTTTAGTAGCCAATGTCAACACTTTAATTGGCTCTTTGTTATTTGGGATCAAATCTGAAGTAGCACACTTCCGACCATCTCTTTTCACGTGGTAAACTTTCTTGACCACCTCTTTCTTCTTCCTTGAGCTCTGGACCGATTCCTTATGATTGAGACGGTCTACGACACGTGATTTTTCAAATGTGGATCCTCTTGGAGCTGCAAACTGAGATTGTCTGAAATAAGATGGAGAATGTGCCCTTGTATCATACCTGTCCCATGATGGATATGGATTTACATGAGCATAAGGAGGTATCCACGACATTGGCATTGGCGGCCCAAAGTAAGGATATGAATATGCTGCATTGAAATTCTCACTTTGCCAATACCGTGTTAGGGAACATAGCAGAAATTCAAAATTTTCTATGCATCACCAAGAACAATCTATGGAGATTCTAGCAACAAGATAGGGAGAGGATGAGCATCTTCATACCTTTCAAGATCACTAAGCGGAAGCGTTACAAGAACGTGGATGAAGGAGTCATACTCGTAGCGTTTCAGGTCGTGGTCGATTTCGATCTAAGCACCGAACAACGGTGCCTCCGCATTCAACACACGTACAACTCGGAGACGTCTCCTCCTTCTTGATCTAGCAAGGGGAGAGGAGAAGTTGAGGGAGTACTCCGGCAGCACGACGACGTGTTGGTGGAGCTCGTGGTATTCCTGCAGGGCTTCGCCAAGCACTACGGAGGAGGAGGAAGAGTTGGAGGAGGGAGGGGCTGTGTCGGTGTCAAAACCGGCGGATCTCGGGTAGGGGGTCCCGAACTGTGCGTCTAGGCGGATGGTAACAGGAGACAAGGGACACGATGTTTTTACCCAGGTTCGGGCCCTCTCGATGGAGGTAAAACCCTACTCCTGTTTGATTGATATTGATGATATGGGTAGTACAAGAGTAGATCTACCACGAGATCAAGGAGGCTAAACCCTAGAAGCTAGCCTATGGTATGATTGTTGTAATGGTTGTTGTGTCCTACGGACTAAAACCCTCTGGTTTATATAGACACCGGAGAGGGCTAGGGTTACACAGAGTCGGTTACAATGGTAGGAGATCTACATATCCGTATCGCCAAGCTTGCCTTCCACGCCAAGGAAAGTCCCATCCGGACACGGGACGAAGTCTTCAATCTTGTATCTTCATAGTCTTGGAGTCCGGCGGACGATGATAGTCCGGCTGTCCGGACACCCCCTAGTCCAGGACTCCCTCAATAGCCCCTAAACCTGGCTTCAATGACGATGAGTCCGGCGCGCATAATGTTCGGCATTGCAAGGCGGGTTCCTCCTCCAAATAATCCATAGAAGATTGTGAACACCAGGATAGTGTCCGGCTCTGCAAAATAAATTCCACATTCCACCGTAGAGAGAATAATATGTACACAAGTTCAATCTGCTGACGTGTTTTGCGGCATGACGTCACGCCACTACCAAGCCTTTACTTGAATCGTTTTTTATTATACCACCTCAGCGCGTTTAGCGAAGCGGTTTCCTTGGCACGTCTTGTCGAAGCAGAGATCGTGTTCCCCTTATCCTGGGATTCTCATCAATACGGACGTGGGTAACCCAACCGCGCCCGTCGCCACGCCCCCACTATCGAAGGCGAGTCCCGAACAGTCATGGAGACGGCTCTTGGTATTCTCCCTCTTTATAATGGGACCAAGGCCCGTTCCTTTTCTTCAATCTCCCGTCGAATCTTCTCCTTGCTCCAAGTTCCAGCACCTAGAGCCCCAGATTCGAGCACTTCGGACCCTCAACAATGTCCGGCTCCGACCTTCAGGGCCGGTGGATGCCCTCCTCCGTCACGGAGGAGGACGTGCTAAAGCTGCGAGAGGCCAAGTACCTGTCCTACGAGGTTTCGCACAGGTTGCCCGCCAAAGGGCAGGCCATCCACACCCCCGAGCCCGGCGAGTATGTCGTCTTTATATCCCACCTCCGTCGGGGTTTAGGCTTCCCGATGGATCCTTTCGTGAGAGGGCTCATGTTCTACTATGGGTTGGATTTCCATGACTTGGCCCCGGAGTCCATCCTCCATATTTCCGCATTTATTGTCGTCTGCAAAGCCTTCCTCCGTGTCACCCCCCACTTCGGCCTGTGGCTGAAGACCTTCAATGTGGAGCCGAAGATGATCGAGGGGCGTCAAGCAGAGTGCGGCGGGGCGGACATAAGCAGGAGGGCCAATGCCCCGTGGCCCGAGGGCTCCTTCCAAGAGGAGCTCGGCTTGTGGCAGCAGGAGTGGTTCTATATCACCGCTCCGAAGGGCAGCAGGCAGAAACCGCCGCCCCTATTCCGCTTGGGACCTCCACAACGGTTGATGTTGTGGGTCAACCAAGGGCTCAATTGGGGGCCGTCAAAGGACATGCCCCTACTGCAGGGCCGGACTCGAGACCTCCAAGCGAGGGAGATCGATCTGGTTGTGGTAATGTAGGTCATGCTGATTAGGCGCCTCCTGCCCTTCAAACGCCGCCCTCTCCGGCTGTGGGAGTTTAATCCGGAGGGACCATGGATTCTTCAACACTTCATGGATATGAAGCCCGTGGAGATGTACAAATTATTCTTCGGACCACGAGTGGCGTGTCCGGAATTGACCGAGGATGCCGGCCTAAGCTGCAATCGCCCGGATACACAAGTAAGTAGCTCTGACTCCGGACATACCGTCTGTTTGCCCTTCTATGATTCGCCTTTTAACCCGCTGCCCCTTAACAGGAGTGGATAGCGCAAGCAAAGCTGATACGGTGTCCGGCCCCCCTCCCGGAGACCGCGCCGGATCCCGTGCTGGTCAGGATGTTGGAGGTTGCTCCTTCAGAAGGAGGCGAAGGGGAAGATAGGGGAGCTACCGCCTCACCCAAGGAGGCGCTTGAAGAAGGGGGGATCGAGGATCCCTCCCTCCAGGGGGAGAAGAGGACCGCCTCCAGAGACCCGGAGGCCAAAGCCCCTAAGCGGGGGAAGAAATCTTCACCGGAGGGTCCTGCGTCCGGGGAGGTCCCGGCCGCACAGTCTCCCCTAAAGAATCAGCCCTCCAGCGAGCCGTGAGTAGAAAAAAGGGAGTTCGGTAATAAGAGACATCCCTATTTGTGCTTCTGAGGATAACCGAAGTTTTTACCTTGTAGTTCGGATCTCCGACCTTCTCAGATGAGCTCGTCTTCGGGGGACCTTCGTCTGGAGATGCTGGAGAGTGAGACGCCTCCGTCTGCTGCGCCGTCGGATAGGGCAGACGAGCCTGAAGTGTCATCACGGAGGGTATCCCCAAGCCCGGCAGAGCCGAAGAGTTCGGCACCGACTAGAGTTCGGCCGGGTGAGCTAAAGGATCTACTTAAGAGGGCGTCCATCTCAGAAGATCACCGTGCATTGGTGAGTACGGTGATTGGGAGGATTTCGTCCGCCGAAAGCGGATTGCATAATGCCGTCAGGAGTTTGCTGGCGGGGTTTGAGGTACGTAAAAATGACGCACCTTTTGACAGTTTTACACATAAATTGCGCCCTGTATAGATAGTAGCCCCTGAGACTCGGTAGGTTATCGAAAGCGACAACGTGCCGAGGATCTAAATCGCAGGTTTCAATCTTCGCCGTTCCTATGCAGGTGGCGGATTGTCCGGGGGCCAGCCGGACTGATGGAGTTGCTGAACTAAAGCGGCAACTCGACATTGCGGATGTGGACATCGCGCTAATCAATAGGCGACTTGACGAGTCGCAAGGTAAGTTTTTTCTCCGCAGTCACCTTAGTAAGGGAGCCGAAGTCCATCTCTTATAATATTTGTGCTTGACGCAGATGGTGCTGCTGCTGTGGAGAGCCTTCGGGCCGAACTTGCTCAAGCCAAGGAGCAAGCCAGAAGGAGTGATGCGGCGGCCTCGAGGGCGGACGAGGAGTTAGAAGCCGAAAGGGTTGCGCACTGCCGAAGCAGGGAAGAGATGGCCGAAATGGCCGTTAAGTTAAAAGATGCTACCGACCATAGTGAGGCTCTTAAAAAGGAGCGCCTAGCAGAGCAAGAAGACCTGGGGAAGGCAACCACCGAAGCCAAGGATGCCCGTTCTGCAATGCGGGCTATAAAGGAGGAGCTGCGCCAAGCCAGAGACATTGTGGCTGGCAAGCCCTTTCTGCTGCGCCGAAGGTTTACGGATCCAAAGTATGCTCAACTTGGCCAGCTGTGGGGTCCGGAGGATCCTTATATGGACTTAGCGGCAAGTGCGGCGGATGCCGTTGTGCACTTCCGGAGCCAGAAGGATCACAAGACGGAAGAGCTGTTTTGGTCTCAATTCCATAGTCCGGAGCGTTCACTTTCGCTGACCGACCGGTTGGCCGAGTGGGCTGAGCTGAATAGGTTGTCCGGGCTTGCCATGACGGATATCGTGACTCATGTCTGGCCGGATAGGCCCAAGCCGAAGAGCTATTTTGGCTTATTGCAGCAATTTCTTGGGGCGGTGCCACATATCAAGGCGATGAAGCGGTCGGCCTGCATAGAGGGTGCACGGATGGCACTCACCCGTGTGAAGACACATTGGACAGAGATGGATGCCAACGCTGTTGCGACCCAGGGTTCGGACGAGAGTCGATTACCCGCCGAGCACTATTTTGGGGAAGTTCTGCGTGGTGCTCGTGTAATAGAGTCGCAGTGCTCGAAAAATGTCACGTTCAAATGAACGTTTTATTTTGTAAAAGAATGTTTATTATGTAGGCGCTTTTTAAACTTGTGCGTTCAAGTATTGAAATATCTCCTATGCGGCCGTTTATGTATACATGTGTATAACCTGAAAGATTGCAGTCGTCGGCTTCAGCCCCCATGCACAAGGTGCGGGGGTGTTCGCAAAAAAAAGCGCATTGTCACACTTAGTCCGACGTCTCGGTCCTGTTAAGGAGGTGGTAGCGTAGCAAACGAGGCAACCGGACTATAATGCTTTATCACTTTCACTTAGCCATTGGAGTTCGAGGGTGGGGCTATGATATAGCCCCTGGGGCACCGCGCTCTCCGAATTCAGGGCGCGTATGTGCCTGACCGGGAAACGGTCCTTCGTCAAAGCGGAGGAATTCTAAAGATTCCGGTGGTCGATCGAGTGGTTGACCAGTCTCTCGCTGTATCATGACAGTCAGTTTTCGGCTTTCTCTACTGAGGTGCTCGCCCAGCCGAACTAGGGCACAATCGCAGTAGTTCTCGTGGTGCCGCGTTAGCCGATGATACGGAACGTAAGGCAGCAAAACACAGGAGCCGGGCAAACCCAACATTTGACCAAAGACATGATTCGGAGCTAATGCATATAAGGCCTAACTCGAGACGCCGAACACTCCCTAAGGTGTTCGGTCTTTATAATAACGGGTCGAACAATGCCCTAAGCCCCTAGTGTCCAGGTACGGGCAAGGTCCTCTGACGCGGCCGATGCCAAAACGTCAGTCTCCTCTCTGGTTATCATGAAAAACCAGGGGATTATAGCAACAAGAGACAGTAAAAAAGGTTTATGCAGGGTCTTAATCTGAAAAGAATCCTTGCAACGGGTCCCTACTGCACGTCTGCGCCTGTGTCTCCGTTGTGCCGTTATCCTGGATGGGTGTGCATGGTGTTCATCTGTAAAAAGAGAGGAACTTAGTTTGAAAAGAAATCATGCGAAAAGTGCATAAAAATTTGAAATATTGATAAATTAATAAAGTTGAGCCTGTATTAGCTCATTTTTGCTTATATGCACAGCCCCTTGTGAAGGGGTGTGCGGCTAGGGAGCCCCTAGCTTATTTATGCCGGACTCGTCTAGCCGCGTCCGGGGTCTTTGAATGACCCTCTTAATGAAATGATGCCACATGGACCGAGCATTTTAAGTGTAAGAGACGCGTAATGTGGTATTGCGTTAAAGCGGGCAAAAGCTTCACGTCCCAATAGTGCTTGATAGCTACTTTTGAATGGGGCGACATGAAAGATCAGCGTTTCGCGTCGGAAGTTGTCCGGTGACCCGAACACAACTTCTAGTAGTAAGGAGCCTGTGCACTTGGCGTAAGGGCCTGGCGTCACTCCTTTAAAGGAAGTGCGGCTATGTCGAATTTTAGTAAGGTCTATCCCCAACTTGCGGATTGTGTTCGGATATAGCAGGTTTAAATCGCTGCCACTGTCCATCAGGACTTGTGTAAATCGTAGTCCATCGATTATAGGATCCAATACCAGAGCAGTCCATCCTGTGTTTCGGATGCTCCTGGAATAATCCAGGTGGTCAAAAGTGATTGGTTTTGACATCCAATCTCGAGGTTCCGCTGGGGTGGACCGTGCGACGCCTATCTTAGCGGGTGCCGCATTGTTTTTCCGTACTATCACATGAAGTGAGTTTACTGCTTTGACTTCTTGTGGGAAAGTCTTTTGATTTCCGATGCTCTGCTGGTGAGGTTCGTCATCGTCCTCGCTTGGCGCGTCGAGCCCCTTGTGTTCGGCGTTGAGTCTGCCGGACTGTTTAAAAACCCAACAATCTCGGTGGGTGTGGTTTGCAGGCCTTCCGGAGGTACTGTGGATTTGACATATCCGATCCAAAATTTTGTTTAAGTTGGATAGCTCATCACTGTTGTCCTTAAGAGGCAGTGTTTTATTGTTTAGCCGCGAGCTTTTGAATCCGGCGTTGACCGTCGTATTCTTTTGCCTTTCTTATTTATTCCGGCGCTGATCCTTTCTACGCCGTGATTTTCCGTTTCCATCTCTGATCTCGGATGTACTCGGGTCGCTGGTGCTGCATCTTGCTAGCCAGCTGTCCTCCCCCGCGCAAAAGCGGGTCATGAGGCTTGTTAGCGCGGCCATTGTCCTCGGCTTCTCTTGGCCGAGGTGTCTGGCGAGCCATTCGTCACGGACGTTGTGTTTAAAAGCTACTAAGGCTTCCGCTTCCGGACAGTTGACTATTTGGTTCTTTTTGGTAAGGACCTGTTCCAGAATTTGCGCACTGACTCTCCGGGCTGTTGAGTTATATGACTTAGATCATCTGCATCTGGAGGGCGGACATAAGTCCCTTGAAAATTTGCTCTAAACGCGTCCTCGAGCTCTTCCCAACTTCCAACAGTGTTTTCTGGGAGGCTTTTGAGCCAATGCCGAGCTGCCCCTTTGAGCTTCAGGGGTAGATATTTTATGGCGTGGAGATCATATCCTCTAGCCATGTGTATGTGTAGTATGTAATCCTCTATCCAGACTCCAGGGTCTGTTGTTCCGTCGTATGCCTCTATGTTTATGGGTTTGAACCCTGCTGGAAATTCATGATCCAGCACCTCATCGGTGAAACATAGTGGGTGTGCGGCGCCCCTGTATTTGGGTGTGCCGCTGTCTTCGAACACTTGGCGTGCTGTGTTGCTTCCTAGGGCCCTCTTTTTTGGCCCGTAAACGGACCTGGCTGGGCCATCTGTTTTCCCAGGGTGATGAGTTGGCTTGAGTGCGGCGCCGCTTGTCGCTTTTGGCCTGTCATCTGGTCGTCTATCCGGCCAGGTGGCTTCTTTAATTTTTGACTGTGGTGGCTCTATGGCTTCCTCGTCAAATTCTGGCAGCAGCTTGCGCTTCGGGTAGCTCTTTGTTTGATGGCCATTGCCATATTTGTCTGTGGTCTTGAGTACTTTGCTCCATCTCATTCTGAGTATGTCTTCCGCTGTTTTGAGCTTCCATTTTTCCTTCTTCAGACTTCTTGCAGTTGCGACGAGTCTTTTGTGAAGGTTCTTGTGCTCCGGTGGTGTGTCTGGCGTGAGGTCGTCTGGACTGTTGGTTTCGCCTGGCATGGATTGATTATCCGATTCGTCTTGTTCGGATGGTTGCTTGGTTGCATGTTCGTCGTCCACTGGTTTACCCTGCTCTATTGCTGGGTCATTAGGAATGTTGTTTTTGTCGAGGCGGGACTTAGGGCGGCGTCTGCGTCACCGTTTTGGTTGTTTATCAGCGGGATTATCCTTTGCCGTGCCCCGTTGTTCCTCGTTATCGCTTCCTTTTGGGGTGTCCACCATATATACAACATGGGTTGGGGTGGCCTTACAGTGCTCTATGAGCGCTGGTTCTTGATCGTTTCCGGCATCGTCGTCCATATCATTGATGTCTTCGGAGTCGTAATCTAGCATGTCGGTTAGATCGTTGACAGTGGCTACAAAGTGGGTGGTGGGTGGGCTTTGAATTTCTTCGTCGTCCGCATCCCAACCATCCTGGCCATAGTCTGGCCAGGGCTCTCCGGATAGCGACAGATGCTTTAGTGAATTTAGGATGTCGCCAAAGGGTGAGTGATGAAAGATGTCCGCGGCGGTGAACTCCATGATCGGCGCCCAATCGGATTCGATTGGCAAGGGCGCAGGAGGTTCGGAGTCCGGCAGGGAGTCCGGCACCTCGGAGTCACGAGCTTTATAAGGGACAAGGTCAGTGTTCGGCTCCATCGCCGTGGAAGTCGCAGCCCCCGAGGCGGTGTCCAGCCACCCGTCCTCGATCTGCGCGATCGGCTCCGAACTTGGGGTCGGAGCGGATTCGTGTGCGGCCACCAAGGCACTGTCCGGCGGCAGAGCTAAATCATGCCCATCATGATAGCGCGGCACGCTCGGCTGTGGCTCAAGTCCGTCGAAGATCAAGTCCCCGCGGATGTCGGCCGTGAAGTTTAGGCTTCCGAACCTGACCTGATGGCCAGGGGCGTAGCTTTCGATCTGCTCCAGATGGCCAAGTGAATTGGCCCGCAGTGTGAAGCCGCCGAATACGAAGATCTGTCCGGGGAGAAAAGTCTCACCCTGGACGGCGTTGTTGTTGATTGGAGAAGCCATCAAGCCTATCGGTGATGACACAGAGGAACTCTCAATGAAAGCACCAATGTCGGTGTCAAAACCGGCGGATCTCGGGTAGGGGGTCCCGAACTGTGCGTCTAGGCGGATGGTAACAGGAGACAAGGGACACGATGTTTTTACCCAGGTTCGGGCCCTCTCGATGGAGGTAAAACCCTACTCCTGCTTGATTGATATTGATGATATGGGTAGTACAAGAGTGGATCTACCACGAGATCAAGGAGGCTAAACCCTAGAAGCTAGCCTATGGTATGATTGTTGTAATGGTTGTTGTGTCCTACGGACTAAAACCCTCCGGTTTATATAGACACCGGAGAGGGCTACGGTTACACAGAGTCGGTTACAATGGTAGGAGATCTACATATACGTATCGCCAAGCTTGCCTTCCACGCCAAGGAAAGTCCCATCCGGACACGGGACGAAGTCTTCAATCTTGTATCTTCATAGCCTTGGAGTCCGGCGGACGATGATAGTCCGGCTGTCCGGACACCCCCTAGTCCAGGACTCCCTCAGGCTGCGCCAGGGAAGGGGTAATGCAGCCCTCCCACCCCCTCTATTTATAGGGTGAAGGGGAGAGGGGGCCGGCCCCTCTAGATCCCATCTAGAGGGGGGGTGACGGCCAGGAGGGGAGGCTTGCCCCCCAAGCAAGGTGGAGGCGCCCCCTCCCCTAGAATTTCCAACCCTAGGCGCCTTGGGCCCTTGGGGAGGGGTGCACCAGCCCACTAGGGGCTGGTTCCCTCCCATATTCAGCCCATTAAGTCCCCCGGGGCAGGTGGCCCCACCCGATGGACCTCCGGACACCTTTCGGTGGTCCCGGTACAATACCGATAACCCCCGAAACCATTCCGGGGACTGAAACTGGACTTCCCATATATAAATCTTCACCTCCGGACCATTCCGGAACTCCTCGTGATGTCCAGGATCTCATTCGGGACTCCGAACAACCTCCGGTAACCACATACAATTTTCCATAACAACTCTAGCGTCACCGAACCTTAAGTGTGTAGACCGTACGGGTTCGGGAATCATGTAGACATGACCGAGACAGTTCTCCGGCCAATAACCAACAGCGGGATCTGGATACCAATGTTGACTCCCACATGTTCCACGATGATCTCATCGGATGAACCATGCTGTCGGGGATTCAATCAATCCCGTATACAATTCCCTTTGTCAATCGGTATGTTACTTGCCCGAGATTCGATCGTCGGTATCCCAATACCTTGTTCAATCTCGTTACCGGTAAGTCACTTTACTCGTTCCGTAATGCATGATCACGTGACTAACTACTTAGTCACATTGAGCTCATTATGATGATGCATTACCGAGTAGGCCTAGAGATACCTCTCCGTCATACGGAGTGACAAATCCCAGTCTCAATTCGTGCCAACCCAACGGACACTTTCGGAGATACATGTAGTGCACCTTTATAGCCACCTAGTTACGTTGTGACGTTTGGTACACCCAAAGCATTCCTATGGTATCCGGGAGTTGCACAATCTCATGGTCTAAGGAAATGGTACTTGACATTAGAAAAGCTCTTAGCAAATGAACTACACGATCTTGTGCTATGCTCAGGGTTGGGTCTTGTCCATCACATCATTCTCCTAAAGATGTGATCCCGTTATCAATGACATCCAATGTCCATGGTCAGGAAACCATAACCATCCATTGATCAATGAGCTAGTCAACTAGAGGCTCACTAGGGACATGTTGTGGTCTATGTATTCACACATGTATTACGGTTTCCAGTTAATACAATTATAGCATGAACAATAGACAATTATCATGAACAAGGAAATATAATAATAACCATTTTATTATTGCCTCTAGGGCATATTTCCAACAGTCTCCCACTTGCACTAGAGTCAATAATCTAGTTCACATTACTATGTGATTGTAATGAATCCAACACCCATGGTGTTTGATCATATCTCGCTTGTGAGAGAGGTTATTAGCCAACAGGTCTGAACCTTTCAGATCCGTGTGTGCTTTACAAATCTCTGTGTCATCTTGTAGATGCAGCTACCACGCGCTACTTGGAGCTATTCCAAATAATTGCTCTACTATACGAATCCGGTTTACTACTCAGAGTCATCTGAATTAGTGTCAAAGATTGCATCGACGTAACCCTTTACGACAAACTCTTTTACCACCTCCATAATCGAGAAAATTCCTTAGTCCACTAGTTACTAAGGATAAGTTTGACCACTGTCATGTGATCCATTCATGGATCACTCTTGTACCCCTTGACTAACTCATGGCAAGGCACACTCCAGGTGTGGTACACAGCATAGTATACTGTAGAGCCTACGTCTAAAGCAAAGGGACGACCTTCGTCCTTTCTCTCTCTTCTGCCATGGTCAGGTCTTGATTCTTACTCAATAATTATACCTTATAACACAGCCAAGAACTCCTTCTTTGCCGATCTATTTTGAACTCCTTCAAAATCTTGTCATGGTATGTATTCATTTGAAAGTACTATCAAGCGATTTTGATCTATCCTTATAGATCTTGATGCTCAATGTTCAAGTAGCTTAATCCAGTTTTTCATTGAAAAACACCTTTCAAACAACCCTATATGCTTTCCAGAAATTCTACATCATTTCCGATCAACAATATGTCAACAACATATACTCATCAGAAATTATATAGTGCTCGCACTCACTTCTTTGGAAATACAAGTTTCTCATAAACTTTGTATAAACCCAAAATCTTTGATCATCTCATCAAAGTGTATGTTCCAACTCCGAGATGCTTACTCCAGTCCTTAGAAGGATTGCTGGAGCTTTGCATACTTGTTAGCATCTTATAGGATTGACAAAACCATCTGGTTGTATCATATATAACCTTTCCTCAAGAATATCGTCAAGGAAACAATGTTTTGATATCCTATCTGCAAGATTTCATAAATAATGCAGTAACTGCTAATATAATTCCAACAGACACTTAGCATAGCTATGAGTGAGAAAGTCTCATCGTAGTCAACTCCTTGAACTTGTCAGAAAACATCTACAAGTCGAGCTTTCTTAATGGTGACACTTACCATCATTGTCCGTCTTCCTTTTAAAATCCATCTGTACTCAAAAGCCTTACGACCATCAAGTAGTTCTTCCAAAGTCTATACTTTGTTTTCATACATGGATCCTCTCTCGGATTTTATGGCCTCGAGCCATTCATCGGAATCCGGGCCCACCATCGCTTCTCCATAGCTCGTAGGTTCATTGTTGTCTAGCAACATGACCTCTAAGACAAGATTGCGTACCACTCTGAAGTAGTACACATCCTTGTCGACCTACGAGGTTTGGTAGTGACTTGATCTGAAGTTTCATGATCACTATCATCAGCTTCCACTTCAATTGGTGTAGGCTCCATAGGAACAACTTCCTGTGCCCTGCTACACACTAGTTGAAGTGATGGTTCAATAACCTCATCAAGTCTCCACCATCCTCCCACTCAATTCTTTCAAGAGAAACTTTTCCTCGAGAAAGGACCCATTTCTGGAAACAATCACTTTTGCTTCCGTATCTGAATTAGGAGGTATACCCAACTGTTTTTGGATGTCCTATGAAGATGCATTTTATCCGCTTTGGGTTCGAGCTTATCAGGCAAAACTTTTCACATAAGCTTCATAGCCACAAACTTTTAAGAAATGACAGCTTAGGTTTCTCTAAACCATAGTTCATAAAGTGTCATCTCAACGGAATTACGTGGTGCCCTGTTTAAAGTGAATGTGTGTCACACCCTAGCTAGTCATGCATTAGAGTGTGTGCATCATGTTTAAAATTCCATTTAACTTGAAATGGGGATTTGTGAAACCCTCTGAATCATTTTGAAAATAACCCAAATAAAAATTTCTCCAAGAAGGTCCAAGAAAATGCTCATGTTGCTCTCTGAAAATATTGGACAGAGATAAAAAATCAAACCAATATTTTAGTGGCTCATGGACATTTATTTTGGGCATTTGGAATTAATGCATAAATATTTGCATTGGAAATATATTTCTATATATATGAAATATGGTCCAAATATTATGCCATTTCTAAAGGAGCTCTGGAATAATATATCTAGCCCCTGCAAAAATTGGCATAAGTTAAATAAATGATTTAATATATTATTTAAATCAAAACAAATGTCAGAAATTAGAAAACAGAAAAAAATAAAAGGGAGAAGCTTACCTGGGCTCCTCCCTGTGCAGCCCATCCAGCTGGCCGGCCCAGCCAGCAGGCGGCCCAGCCCGTCTCCCTCCTCTGTCGTCTTCGTCCCGACAGAGGGAGGGGAGTGTGGCCAGCGCGCGCGCGCGCCACCGCGCCACGCCACCTCTCTCCCTGCTTGCCTGCCCTCCCCTCCTCGCTCGATGCCCCGGACGACGCCACGCCTCCCCCCCTGCTCTCTCTCACTCTCCCCCGGCTCTCCCCTCCTCTCCCTCGCTCTCTCTCTCACACGGCCGAACACCACCGTCGCCGCCGTTCGCCATAGCAGCCATCTCCGGCCACCCCTCGCTCCCCCGACTAGCTCAGAAGCTCCGCCACAACCCCCTCTTCTTCCCCACCGCTCCACGGGCCTCCGGAAGCCCTGCATCGCCGCCACGTCGCCGTTCCCCTCTTCGGGCTCCGACCATCATCGCCGACGAATTCGCCGTCTCCAGCGCGTCTCCGAGCCCGCTTCGACGCCCACTGCAACCGCGGTGAGCCCCCGAGTCGTTTCCCCCTTCTTCCCGGGTCTCTTTCGACCTCTAGGCCTTAGCCCCACCTTGGCCGAGAGCCCCACGCCGCCGGCGATGTCGCCGTCGTGGCCACGGTCACCGTAGCGCCCAACCGAGCACACTATCGTGCTCCACGCCTCACTAGGAGCACGCAGCACGCACCAACGCCTCCCCAAACACCCTGCAACGCCGACTCCGACCGCACCCGAACTTCGGCCGCCGCTCACGAGCTCGCCGTCGACGGTACCGGCCACCCCAGGCTCGGCCACCACCACCGTTCGACGCGCGGGAGCAAGAGCTCTCCAACGAGCCCAAGAACGGCCTCGCCCGTGCCCTGTAGCGCGATCCCGCATCGCGCCGCCGTCTCGGGCCTCGCCGGCGTCACGTCGCCGGTGGGTTTGACCCACCTTGACCACGGCAGGACCCCCCTGAGTCCCTGACAGGTGGGCCCAGCCCTGTAGCTAATTAGGATTAGCGCTAACCACTGTTAGTTAACCCCCTGACACTGACCAGTGGGCCCCAGCGCCACTAATTAGTAATTAGGATTAATTTAACCATGTTTAACCCCCCTGTCACTGACGTGTGGGCCCCACACGTCAGGTTTGACCTCAGCCAGCCGCAGTTGACCACTGACGTCATGATGACGTCATGCTGGCGCAATAACTATAATTTCTGGATTTAATTTAAATCAGGAAATTCCAGAATATAATTTAAACTTCAAAAATTCATAACTTTTATTCTGTAACTCCAAATTGGACAAATTATACATGAAAAATGATCAGAAAAATCCAATCTATCCATCTGTACTATTTTCATGCATGATCAAACAAGTTAAATTGATGTTTTAAGCAGAACAAGGAAAAGCACTTTAAAAGGCCATATTTGAATTTGAAATTTGAATCCTTGATTCAAATTTGCTCAAACCTTCTGGTTTTAGTTGCATTAGCCCAACACACTCATATTGCCATGTTTCATGCATGCATCATATTGTTGCACATTGTTTGGTGATGGTTGTGTATCGGTGTACTTTGCGACAGGTTCTGCCTCCGAGGAGTACCGTGATTACCCTAACGAAGAACCGTATCAGTGCATCGAACCATCAGGCAAGCAACCAACCATTTGATCATATCGATACAATCCCATGTTCTCGCTCCTGCTCTCTTTTACTGCATTAAGACAACGCGATTCAAACTGCTGTGTGCTACGGTAGTTGAACCCATTTCCTCTGCATGACCTGTCATTGCCATAGTAACTAGATGAAACCCACTAGCATGTGTAGGAGTTGATTGAGCCATATGTATGTGTTGTTCCTACCTTGCTATGCCTGCTATGCTTAGAGTCGTGTCAGGTCTGGTTCATCTGGGTGATGGGCTAGAGTGAAATGATTATGTCGGTAATGAGAGTGGTATGGTGAACACGATTTGGTAAAGGTATCGATGAGAGGCCATGTAGGAGTACATGGTGGGTTGTTTCATTGAAGCTGACCTTAAGCACTGAGATCTGTATGCGTGATTTAAGATACAGCTACTACCATGCATTGGGCCCTGAAATATGACCCCGCTCGACTTCTTATTCACCCTAGCTCTCTGTCCAGGAGTTGCAAGTAGTTTCTGGTGTTTGTAGCCTACTGGAGGCCGTGGACAGCGCTGACCGTAGGGGTGGGCTGTGATGCGGTAGGTACGTGGCCGGGTGTACCGAATACCCGTTAGGTATCTCGGGAACCCTGTTCACATCGTTCGGGGCCGTATGGGAAACCCCGGCCGGACTCCCTGCGGATGGAACCTGAATAGGCGATAAACCTGGACTAGAGGCTTAAGTGTTTAGGTAGGTCGTGGTCTACACCCACGTCGGCTTTCGCTTGAAGTCTGCCGAGCACATGTCGTGTGCAGACACTAAGTGGTGGAAACATGTATGAAGAAGTACACCCCTGCAGGGTTATCATAATCTATTCGAATAGCCGCGTCCACGGTAAAGGACTACTTGGTTGCCTATACAGTTCATAGACAAGTAAATGGAAACTGTTAAAAGCCTCAAGATAAGTGTGAGTGCCGAGGATGGCTCTTCCGTAGGAAGACGGAGGTGGATCCTCGGTAGTGTATTGAAGTGGTGAGTAGTGGACTCGTGTGCGCAAAACCATTTCAAGTTGGAGTATCGTAGGATAGTCTAGCCAAGAGTCAAAGCTGGCTTGCTGCAATAACTCCACCAACCCTTCTTGATAATATGCATGTATGTAGGATCTGATGTAAGTCTTGCTGAGTACCTTTGTACTCATGTTGCTATAATTTACATTTTTTTACAGAAGACGCTGCAACCCCTTCTGATGGGTTCTATGTAGACGTTGACATCAACGAGTAGGCTAAAGACCCAGGTGGTGACCCTGAGCTTGTGAAGGACCACGTAGTATAGCTAGGCTTTCCAAGCCTCTTTTATTTTACTAGTTGTCTGTACTCAGACAAGTTACTTCCGCTGCTGGTTTGTATGACTGTATGACTTGTATGTTGGGTCATGAGACCCGTACCTTTGTGTATGTTATGTATGGCTCCCTGAGCCTTAAATAAAGTACTTGTGTCGTAGAGTCATGTTGTGATGCTTCGTTGTATTTGCACATATCGAGCATATTGTGTGTATGATTGAAATGCTTGGTATGTGTGGGATCTGACTATCTAGTTGTTTATCTTTAGTAGCCTCTCTTACCGGGAAATGTCTCCTAGTGTTACCGCTGAGCCATGGTAGCTTGCTACTGCTCTGGAACACTTAGGCTGGCCGGCATGTGTCCTTCTTCGTTCCTGTGTCTGTCCCTTCTGGGAAATGTCACGCTTTGAGTACCGGAGTCCTGTTAGCCCGCTACAGCCCGGTTTACCGGAGTCCTGCTAGCCCAGTGCTACAGCCCGGACCCACTTGCTGATGACCGCACGTTCGAAGCTGGGTCATGGATGCCTGTCCCTGTAAGTCTGTGCCACTTTGGGTTTACGACTAGTCATGTCAGCCCGGGCTCTTTATCATATGGATGCTAGCGACACTATCATATACGTGAGCCAAAAGGCGCAAACGGTCCCGGGCAAAGGTAAGGCGACACTCGTGGGGATACCGTGCGTGAGGCCGCAAAGTGATATGAGGTGTTACCGGCTAGATCGATGTGACATCGAGTCGGGGTCCTGACAGCGTTGGCATCAGAGCCGGACTGCCTGTAGGTTCTCCAAGCCAAACTGGTCGATGTTGAGTCTAGAAATTCTTTAGTTATATGTAGGGGAATTGTTTGTGGGATGGAACATAAGGCTCTTTTTACTCCTTTATCTTATGACATTCTGATCTGAGTCAATCCATTCTTCTACCGGGGGATAAGGAATTAGGATCTGTTCTCTCTATCAGGATCACGTGTTACTAATCAGTAGTACCTTATAAGTTTGATGGATACAAGCCTAGTTCAGTTCTACTACCACATTATGTTGTTAGAATGGATTCAGAACTTTGATATGATGATGATGAGTGTGTATGTAATCCTTTGTCAAATGTCTCAAAATCCTTCTTGAGCATTTACAGCTGTTATGCTGCCGAAATTTTGCTAGAAATTCTAATGCCCTTGCATTATGATTGTGCTTTCAGATGGCCACTCGCGACCTCAATCAAGTGGTTCGCCTGACTCGATGCCTAGATGTACCCGGCCATACTGCCAAGTTGGTCAGGGTAATGACTGAGGCTGGATACCGCTGGTATCCTGAGTACACGGTCGAAGAGCAATTCCGAGATTTTAATCAAAGCCAGTATCTCTGCACTGTCAGGATATTTCCATCTTATCCTGGATCCACCGAGCCTCTTCACTTCTCTTATGGACTCGGGGTTACGATTGAGATGGCTGTGCAGGACGCCGCCTACTCTATGATGACCATTATGCGAGTCAGATCTGGTATATTTCAGGACTCTGATTTCCGGTATATGCCAGGATCACTTCCGGGAGCACAAGGGTATCTCCAGGCTATCTATGCTGACCCCACTCAGGAGGATTCACGGACTCGCACCACTGCTGAGATGCTCGAGGATAAGGACCGTGAAAATCGGGCCTTAAGGTTAGAGCTCTTCAATACCCGTGCTGACCACTGGGCCACTTTGACTCGGTTCGCACCGGCGGTGCAAGCTGGATGTTCAGATATGCGCGATCTCTATCCTGTGAGATCTGCTCTGCCAGACGTGATGGTTTGGCGTGATGTAGGAGGCATCACCCCACCTCGCGGTCCCCGCAGGCCACCGTCTGTTGGTCCAAGGCCTCATCCTAGCCCCTATGGTCCACAAGCTCCGCGAGATCGTCTGTTTCCGGATGATCATGTTGAGCTTCCAGGCTATGGAGGTGACTTCTACGAGGACTACTACGGATCGGTCTGAGTTAGTGGTAGTATCACTAGTCCGCACTAGCTGTGTCGTCTATCGTCCCGCGTGACTCGTGGGATATGACCTAGTTTGTACTCCTTCCAGAGGTGTAGAAAAATAATGTATAGGAGCTTGGAATGCCTCCGATGAGATGTAATCCTCTTTTCACCGTAATAGTACTTTGTTTGGTCTTGTACTAAACCCTGTATGGTGTGTATGACGATGGAATAAAGAAGCAGTTTCTGTATCTACCATGTCATACGGATGATCATCTTGCATTTCGAGTTATTCCTTACATTTTATCCTATGTCGGAATCTTATCATCCTGACTAAATCGTTGTCTTGTTTACCTAGGATGGTCAACACGCGCGCTAATCCTGCTTCTCAAGAGCAGGCCGAAGGCAGTGAAGGTAGGAATGAAAATCTGCCTCATCCTCCTTCCCTAGCCGAGGTTATGATGGAAGCTGAGAGAAACAAGCGGGAGACCAACCGTTTGTTGGAGCGTATTGAACAGAGCACAGCACACCATCAGAGGACTAACGTGGTGTCACTCAGTGATTTTATCAAATTGCATCCACCCACGTTCCACCACTCCGTCGAGCCTCTCGACGCTGATGACTGGCTTCGCAGTATCGCTCACAAACTGCGTTCCGCGCTGGTAGCGGAGGCTGACAAGGTCACCTTTGCTGCATATCATCTTGAAGGCCCCGCCAGTCTATGGTGGGAGAATTATGGAGCTATGCGCCCAGCGGGCCATGTCACTACTTGGGCTGAATTCAACGAGGCTTTCCGTGAACATCACATTCCGGAGGGTCTCATGGACCGTAAACGTGAAGAATTTTGCAGTTTCACCCAAGGCCGACTTTCTGTGGATGCTTACAGCAGGGAGTTTGGTAATCTCGCACGATATGCAACCGAGGAAGTGTCTACCGATGCCAAGAAGCAAGCAAGGTTCCGTAAGGGCCTTAGTCCTGAGCTTCGCCGTGACCTCCGTCTGCATGAGTGCACAACTTTTCAGAAACTTGTCAACAAAGCCATCAGTGCCGAAACTGGTCAGACTGACTATGACGCAACACGCAAGCATGGCCGTGACATGGGTTCCTCATCCGGTGCTGGTCCTCAGAAGCACCGCGTGTGGGTACCCAACACCGCCCTGCCACCCAGGTTTACACCGAGGCCATCCTTCCAGGCGCCTCGCCCCGTTCAACAGTCTGCTCCAGCCAAGCCCTATGGGGGTCCAACTAACAATGCTCCTCCACGTACCAGTTCCGTGACTTGTTTCAAGTGTGGGGAATCTGGTCACTATATGCGTGAGTGTCCCCAGACCAACCCCAATCAATCTGCTAAAGCTGTTGGCCGTGGCAAGCCGACAGGAAAAATATTCCACGCCAAGCCGATCACCGCTTCACGCGGCCATGTCAACTGTATCTCTGCCGAAGAAGCTCAAGAGGATCCCAACGTCGTTCTTGGTACGCTTCTTGTTAATTGCCACCCGGCATCTGTTCTTTTCGATACAGGAGCCTCTCATTCTTTTATATCCGAAAGTTATGCTCGTTTGCATAACGTTGCATTCTGTGACATGCCATCTACTATGGAGATTTCTACCCCTGGTTCTAGATGGCAGACCTCTAGGGTAAGTTATGGAAATGAAATCCAAGTCGACAGACTTGTTTTCCTCGCGTCTTTGATAGCCCTTAAATCTTCAGATATTAATATCATTCTGGGTATGGACTGGATGTCGGCTCATCATGCCCAAATCGATTGCTTCTCTAGGACTGTTCAACTCACCCATCCTTCGGGAAAGATAGTCAATGTCTTGACCCGAATAGCCAAGCGACAATTATATTCTCTTAACGCCAGCCCTTTGCCAGACCTTGAGGACGTTCCGGTAGTCCGTGACTTCCCGGATGTCTTTCCAGAGGAATTGCCAGGTGTTCCACCTGACAGGGATGTTGAGTTTGTAATAGACCTCATTCCAGGAACCGTTCCGATTGCTAGAAGACCTTATAAGATGGCACCCCTAGAACTAGCCGAGCTTAAGAAACAACTCGATGAGTCCTTGAAAAAGGGTTTCATCCGACCTAGCTCATCTCCGTGGGCTTGCCCCGTCCTATTCGTCAAGAAGAAGGATGGTACGGACCGGATGGTTGGAGATTACCGACCTGTCAATTTGGTCACAATCAAGAACAAATATCCACTTCCCAGGATCAACGACCTATACGATCAGCTCGCTAGATCCTCAGTCTTCTCCAAGATGGATTTGAGGTTGGGCTACCATCAAATCAAAATCAGAAACGGGGACATCCCTAAAACGGCCTTTGTTACTCGTTACGGCCAATACGAGTACACCGTCATGTCCTTCGGTTTAACCAACGCTCCAGCCACCTTTTCTCGGTTAATGAACTCAATCTTCATGGAGTATTTGGATAAATTCGTCGTGGTTTACCTCGATGATATACTCATCTACTCCAAGAACGAGGAAGAACATGCCGAACATCTAAGGCTAGTGTTGCAGAAACTTCGAGAGCATCGCCTTTATGCCAAATTTTCTAAATGTGAATTCTGGTTGTCAGAAGTGACCTATCTGGGTCATGTAATATCTGGTAAAGGTATTGCTGTTAACCCTGAGCGAGTTCAAGCCGTCCTTAATTGGACTCCACCTGAATCGGTCAAGCAAGTTCGGAGCTTTCTAGGCTTAGCGAGCTATTGTCGTCGCTTTGTCGAGAACTTCTCCAAGGTTGCTAAACCTCTAACCGAACTCCTCAAGAAAGATAAGAAGTTCGAGTGGACTCCACAATGTGAGCACATCTTTCAGGAACTGAAAAGACGCCTGACTTCTGCTCCCGTACTGGTACCGCCAGACTTCTCTAAGGACTTTGTTATCTACTGCGACGCCTCGCGACAAGGACTAGGTTGCATTCTCATGCAAGATCGACATGTAATTGCCTACGCTTCACGGCAATTGCACCCACATGAGGAGAATTATCCTACTCATGATCTAGAGCTTGCAGCCGTAGTCTATGCACTTAAGACCTGGCGACATTACCTCCTCGGTAATCGTTGCGAAATATTCACTGATCACCAAAGTCTGAAGTACATCTTCACCCAACCGGATTTGAATCTCAGGCAAAGACGTTGGGTCGAGTTGATCACAGATTTCGACTTAGGAATAACCTACACCCCAGGGAAAGCCAACGTCATGGCTGATGCGCTAAGTCGTAAATCTTATTGTAACAATCTGATGTTACAACAAAGTCAACCGCTTCTCCATGAGGAATTTCGGAAGCTTAACCTTCACATTGTTCCTCAAGGATTTCTTTCCACCTTGGTGGCGAAACCTACTCTTACGGATCAAATCATTGCTGCCCAGAAGCGAGATAAGGGAATAGCTAAGATCAAGGAGAACATTGCTAGCGGAGGTTCTGGTTGTTTCTCCACAAATGATCATGGTGTTGTGTACTTTGAGAACCGTCTAGTGGTTCCCAAGAACCAGCATCTACGGCAGTTGATCCTTAAGGAGGCTCATGAATCTCCTCTCACTATTCATCCCGGTAGTACTAAGATGTATCAGGACCTACGCCAGAGGTTCTGGTGGACTAGGATGAAGAGAGAAATTGCTCAGTATATTGCTAATTGCGACGTTTGTCGTCGTGTAAAAGCAGAGCACCAACGGCCTGCTGGCACCCTTCAACCCTTAGCTATTCCTGAATGGAAATGGGATAAAATTGGTATGGATTTCATTACCGGTTTTCCCAGGACTAAGAGAGGGAATAATGCTATCTTCGTCGTGGTCGATCGTCTTTCCAAAGTAGCCCATTTCTTACCTGTTCGTGAGAGTATAACCGCTAGTCAGCTGGCAGACTTATACATCTCCCGAATAGTGTCTCTCCATGGTGTTCCTTTGGAAATTAACTCGGATCGAGGAAGTCTTTTCACCTCTCGATTTTGGGAAAGTTTCCAAAATGCTATGGGAACCTGTCTCTCCTTTAGCACCGCCTTCCACCCTCAGTCGAGCGGTCAAGTGGAACGCGTCAACCAGATTCTAGAAGACATGCTTCGAGCCTCTGTTATCTCATTCGGAATGGATTGGGAGAAGTGCCTTCCATTTGCCGAATTCGCTTATAACAACAGCTATCAATCTAGCTTGGGTAAAGCCCCTTTTGAAGTTCTCTATGGACGACGGTGTCGAACACCCCTTAACTGGTCAGAGACCGGGGAAAGACAATTCTTTGGCCCGGATATGATTCAGGAAGCAGAAGAACAAGTTCGCATCGTTCGTGAAAAGTTGAAAACAGCCCAATCTCGTCAAAAGAGTCAATATGACCGAAAACATAAGGCTATGACTTTCGAGGTTGACGAGAAGGCTTATCTTCGGGTCACCCCTCTGAAGGGAACCCATCGTTTCGGTATCAAAGGCAAATTGGCTCCTCGTTACATTGGACCTTTTCGCATTCTCGCCAAATGAGGAGAAGTTGCCTACCAGTTGGAACTACCTCCGCATCTCTCCAGAGTCCACGATGTCTTCCATGTTTCTCAACTCAGGCGTTGCTTCTCGGATCCTATCCGTGAAGTGGACCACAAAACGCTTGATCTCCAGGATAATCTTACATATCGAGAGTACCCCATTTGTATCCTCGATCAGGCCGAGCGTACCACTCGACGCCAGAACATCAAGTTCCTCAAAGTACAATGGTCGCACCATTCTGAGGATGAAGCAACTTGGGAAAGGGAGGATCGTCTTCGACTCGAGTACCCCGCCTTCTTTCCGGAGGAACCCAAATCTCGGGACGAGATTCTTCTGAGTGGGGGTGAGTTGTCACACCCTAGCTAGTCATGCATTAGAGTGTGTGCATCATGTTTAAAATTCCATTTAACTTGAAATGGGGATTTGTGAAACCCTCTGAATCATTTTGAAAATAACCCAAATAAAAATTTCTCCAAGAAGGTCCAAGAAAATGCTCATGTTGCTCTCTGAAAATATTGGACAGAGATAAAAAATCAAACCAATATTTTAGTGGCTCATGGACATTTATTTTGGGCATTTGGAATTAATGCATAAATATTTGCATTGGAAATATATTTCTATATATATGAAATATGGTCCAAATATTATGCCATTTCTAAAGGAGCTCTGGAATAATATATCTAGCCCCTGCAAAAATTGGCATAAGTTAAATAAATGATTTAATATATTATTTAAATCAAAACAAATGTCAGAAATTAGAAAACAGAAAAAAATAAAAGGGAGAAGCTTACCTGGGCTCCTCCCTGTGCAGCCCATCCAGCTGGCCGGCCCAGCCAGCAGGCGGCCCAGCCCGTCTCCCTCCTCTGTCGTCTTCGTCCCGACAGAGGGAGGGGAGTGTGGCCGGCGCGCGCGCGCGCCACCGCGCCACGCCACCTCTCTCCCTGCTTGCCTGCCCTCCCCTCCTCGCTCGATGCCCCGGACGACGCCACGCCTCCCCCCTGCTCTCTCTCACTCTCCCCCGGCTCTCCCCTCCTCTCCCTCGCTCTCTCTCTCACACGGCCGAACACCACCGTCGCCGCCGTTCGCCATAGCAGCCATCTCCGGCCACCCCTCGCTCCCCCGACTAGCTCAGAAGCTCCGCCACAACCCCCTCTTCTTCCCCACCGCTCCACGGGCCTCCGGAAGCCCTGCATCGCCGCCACGTCGCCGTTCCCCTCTTCGGGCTCCGACCATCATCGCCGACGAATTCGCCGTCTCCAGCGCGTCTCCGAGCCCGCTTCGACGCCCACTGCAACCGCGGTGAGCCCCCGAGTCGTTTCCCCCTTCTTCCCGGGTCTCTTTCGACCTCTAGGCCTTAGCCCCACCTTGGCCGAGAGCTCCACGCCGCCGGCGATGTCGCCGTCGTGGCCACGGTCACCGTAGCGCCCAACCGAGCACACTATCGTGCTCCACGCCTCACTAGGAGCACGCAGCACGCACCAACGCCTCCCCAAACACCCTGCAACGCCAACTCCGACCGCACCCGAACTCCGGCCGCCGCTCACGAGCTCGCCGTCGATGGTACCGGCCACCCCAGGCTCGGCCACCACCACCGTTCGACGCGCGGGAGCAAGAGCTCTCCAACGAGCCCAAGAACGGCCTCGCCCGTGCCCTGTAGCGCGATCCCGCATCGCGCCGCCGTCTCGGGCCTCGCCGGCGTCACGTCGCCGGTGGGTTTGACCCACCTTGACCACGACAGGACCCCCCTGAGTCCCTGACAGGTGGGCCCAGCCCTGTAGCTAATTAGGATTAGCGCTAACCACTGTTAGTTAACCCCCTGACACTGACCAGTGGGCCCCAGCGCCACTAATTAGTAATTAGGATTAATTTAACCCTGTTTAACCCCCCTGTCACTGACGTGTGGGCCCCACACGTCAGGTTTGACCTCAGCCAGCCGCAGTTGACCACTGACGTCATGATGACGTCATGCTGGCGCAATAACTATAATTTCTGGTTTTAATTTAAATCAGGAAATTCCAGAATATAATTTAAACTTCAAAAATTCATAACTTTTATTCTATAACTCCAAATTGGACAAATTATATATGAAAAATGATCAGAAAAATCCAATCTATCCATCTGTACTATTTTCATGCATGATCAAACAAGTTAAATTGATGTTATAAGCAGAACAAGGAAAAGCACTTTAAAAGGTCATATTTGAATTTGAAATTTGAATCCTTGATTCAAATTTGCTCAAACCCTTCTGGTTTTAGTTGCATTAGCCCAACACACTCATATTGCCATCTTTCATGCATGCATCATATTGTTGCACATTGTTTGGTGATGGTTGTGTATCGGTGTACTTTGCGACAGGTTCTGCCTCCGAGGAGTACCGTGATTACCCTAACGAAGAACCGTATCAGTGCATCGAACCATCAGGCAAGCAACCAACCATTTGATCATATCGATACAATCCCATGTTCTCGCTCCTGCTCTCTTTTACTGCATTAAGACAACGCGATTCAAACTGCTGTGTGCTACGGTAGTTGAACCCATTTCCTCTGCATGACCTGTCATTGCCACAGTAACTAGATGAAACCCACTAGCATGTGTAGGAGTTGATTGAGCCATATGTATGTGTTGTTCCTACCTTGCTATGCCTGCTATGCTTAGAGTCGTGTCAGGTCTGGTTCATCTGGGTGATGGGCTAGAGTGAAATGATTATGTCAGTAATGAGAGTGGTATGGTGAACACGATTTGGTAAAGGTATCGATGAGAGGCCATGTAGGAGTACATGGTGGGTTGTTTCATTGAAGCCGACCTTAAGCACTGAGATCTGTATGCGTGATTTAAGATACAGCTACTACCATGCATTGGGCCCTGAAATATGACCCCGCTCGACTTCTTATTCACCCTAGCTCTCTGTCCAGGAGTTGCAAGTAGTTTCTGGTGTTTGTAGCCTACTGGAGGCCGTGGACAGCGCTGACCGTAGGGGTGGGCTGTGATGCAGTAGGTACGTGGCCGGGTGTACCGAATACCCGTTAGGTATCTCGGGAACCCTGTTCACATCGTTCGGGGCCGTATGGGAAACCCCGGCCGGACTCCCTGCGGATGGAACCTGAATAGGCGATAAACCTGGACTAGAGGCTTAAGTGTTTAGGTAGGTCGTGGTCTACACCCACGTCGGCTTTCGCTTGAAGTCTGCCGAGCACATGTCGTGTGCAGACGCTAAGTGGTGGAAACATGTATGAAGAAGTACACCCCTGCAGGGTTATCATAATCTATTCGAATAGCCGCGTCCGCGGTAAAGGACTACTTGGTTGCCTATACAGTTCATAGACAAGTAAATGGAAACTGTTAAAAGCCTCAAGATAAGTGTGAGTGCCGAGGATGGCTCTTCCGTGGGAAGACGGAGGTGGATCCTCGATAGTGTATTGAAGTGGTGAGTAGTGGACTCGTGTGCGCAAAACCATTTCAAGTTAGAGTATCGTAGGATAGCCTAGCCAAGAGTCAAAGCTGGCTTGCTGCAATAACTCCACCAACCCTTCTTGATACTAAGCATGTATGTAGGATCTGATGTAAGTCTTGCTGAGTACCTTTGTACTCATGTTGCTATAATTTACATTTTACAGAAGACGCTGCAACCCCTTCTGATGGGTTCTATGTAGACGTTGACATCAACGAGTAGGCTAAAGACCCAGGTGGTGACCCTGAGCTTGTGAAGGACCACGTAGTATAGCTAGGCTTTCCAAGCCTCTTTTATTTTATTAGTTGTCTGTACTCAGACAAGTTACTTCCGCTGCTGGTTTGTATGACTGTATGACTTGTATGTTGGGTCATGAGACCCGTACCTTTGTGTATGTTATGTATGGCTCCCTGAGCCTTAAATAAAGTACTTGTGTCGTAGAGTCATGTTGTGATGCTTCGTTGTATTTGCACATATCGAGCATATTGTGTGTATGATTGAAATGCTTGGTATGTGTGGGATCTGACTATCTAGTTATTTATCTTTAGTAGCCTCTCTTACCGGGAAATGTCTCCTAGTGTTACCGCTAAGCCATGGTAGCTTGCTACTGCTCTGGAACACTTAGGCTGGCCGGCATGTGTCCTTCTTCGTTCCTGTGTCTGTCCCTTCTGGGAAATGTCACGCTTTGAGTACCGGAGTCCTGTTAGCCCGCTACAGCCCGGTTTACCGGAGTCCTGCTAGCCCAGTGCTACAGCCCGGACCCACTTGCTGATGACCGACACGTTCGAAGCTGGGTCATGGATGCCTGTCCCTGTAAGTCTGTGACACTTTGGGTTTACGACTAGTCATGTCAGCCCGGGCTCTTTATCATATGGATGCTAGCGACACTATCATATACGTGAGCCAAAAGGCGCAAACGGTCCCGGGCAAAGGTAAGGCGACACCCGTGGGGATACCGTGCGTGAGGCCGCAAAGTGATATGAGGTGTTACCGGCTAGATCGATGTGACATCGAGTCGGGGTCCTGACAATGTGGTTGTCTCTAATGCCTAACCCATGAACGATAGTGGTAATTCGATAAGAGACATCATGGTATGCACCATATCCAATAGGGTGCATTTATGATGTTCGGACACACCATCACACTATGGTGTTCCAGGCGGTATTAGTTATGAAACAATTTCCACAAGGTCTTAATTGTGTACCAAACTCGTAACTCAGATATTCTTCTCTATGATCATATCATAGACATTTTATCCTCTTGGCATGATGATCTTGAACTTCACTCTGAAATTGCTTGAACCTTTCAATAATTCAGACTTGTGTTTCATCAAGTAAATATACTTAGAATCTACTCAAATCATCTGTGAAGTAAGAGCATAACGATATTCACTGCGTGCCTCAGCACTCATTGGATTGCACACATCAAATGTATTACTTCGAACAAGTTTCTCTCTTGTTTCATCTCACTGAAAAATGAGGCCTTTCAGTCATCTTGCCCATGTGGTATGATTTGCATGTCTCAAGTGATTCAAGATCAAGTGAGTCCAAACGATCCATGGAGTTTCTTCATGCATATATACCAATAGACATGGTTCGCATGTATTAATCTTTTCAAAAATGAGTGAGTCCAAAGATCCATCAAATGGAGCTTCTTCATGCGTTTTATACCAGTATGACTCAAATGGCAGTGCCATAAGTATGTGGTACTATCATTACTATCTTATATCTTTTGGCATGAACATGTGTATCACTACGATCGAGATTCAATAAACCATTCATTTTAGGTGCAAGACAGTTGAAGGTATTATTCAAATAAACAGAGTAACCATTATTCTCCTTAAATGAATAACCGTATTGCGATAAACATAATCCAACCATGTCTATGCTCAACGCAAACACCAAATAACAATTATTTAGGTTTAACACCAATCTCGATGGTAGAGGGAGCATGCGATGCTTGATCACATCAACCTTGGAAACACTTCCAACACACATCGTCATCTCACCTTTAGCTAGTCTCTGTTTATTCCGTAGCTCTTTTATTTCAAGTTACTAACACTTAGCAACTGAACCGGTATCTTAATACCCTGGTGCTACTAGGAGTACTAGTAAAGTACACATTTAATATAACGTATATCCAATATACTTCTGTCAACCTTGCCAGCCTTCTCATCTACCAAGTATCTAGAGTAGTTCTGCTTCAGTGATCGTTCCCTCATTACAGAAGCACTTAGTCTCGGGTTTGGGTTCAACCTTGGGTTTCTTCACTAGAGCAGCAACTGATTTGCCATTTTATGAAGTATCCCTTCTTGCCATTGCCCTTCTTGAAACTAGTGGTTTTACTAACCATCAACAATTGATGGTCCTACTCGATTTCTACTTTCGCGGTGTCAAACATCGCGAATTGCTCAAGGATCATCATGTCTATCCCTAATATGTTATAGTTCATCATGAAGCTCAAATAGCTTGGTGGCATTGACTATGGAGAACCATCACTATCTCATCTGGAAGATTAACTCCCACTCGATTCAAGTGATTGTAGTACTCAGACAATCTGAGCACATGCTCAATGATTGAGCTTTTCTCCCTTAGTTTGCAGGTTAAGAAACTTGTCGGGGGTCTCATACCTCTTGATGTGGGCACGAGCCTGAAATCCCAATTTCAGCTCTTGGAACATCTCATATGATCTGCGACGTTTCTAAATTGTCTTCGGTGCCTCAATTCTAAATCGTTTAACATTACGCACTAAACTATCACATAGTCATCAAAACGTGTATGTTAGATGTTCGCAACATCCACAAACGATGCTCGAGGTTCAGCACACCGAACGGTGCATTAAGGACATAAGCCTTCTGTGCAGCAATGAGGACAATCCTCGGTATACGGACCCAGTCCGCATAATTGCTACTGTCAACTTTCAACTAAATTTTCTCTAGGAACATATCTTAAATAGTAGAACTAAAGCGCAAGCTACGACATAATTTGCACAGACCTTTTGAATATGTTCATGATAATTAAGTTCATCTGATTATTTAATGAACTCCCACTTAGATAGACATCCCTCTAATCATCCAAGTGATACATGATCCGAGTCAACTAGGCCGTGTCCGATCATCACGTGAGACGGACTAGCCATCATCGGTGAACATCTTCATGTTGATCGTATCTTCTATAGCGACTCATGTTCGACCTTTAAGTCTCTTGTGTTCCGAGGCCATGTCTGTACATGCTAGGCTCGTCAAGTCAACCTAAGTGTTTTGCATGTGTAAATCTGGCTTACACCCGTTGTATGCGAACGTTAGAATCTATCACACCCAATCATTGCGTGGTGCTTCGAAACAACGAACCCTCGCAATGGTGCACAGTTAGGGGGAACACTTTCTTGAAATTTTATGAGGGATCATCTTATTTATGCTACTGGCGTTCTAAGCAAATAAGATGTAAACATCACATGCAAATCATAGAGTGACATGACATGGCCAATATCATCTCACGCCTTTGATCTTCATCTTTTAGGCGTGGCATGATCACCTTTGTCACCGGCATGACACCATGATCTCCACCATCCTGTCTTCATGAAGTTGTCTCGCCAACTATTACTTCTACTACTATGTCTAACGGTTAGAAATAAAGTAAAGTAATTACATGGAGTTTTCAATGACACGTAGGTCATACAATAAATTAAGACAACTCCCATGGCTCCTGCCGGTTGACATACTCATCGACATGCAAGTCGTGATTCCTATTACAAGAACATGATCAATCTCATACATCACATATATCATTCGTCACATTCTTTTGGCCATATCACATCACATAGCATACCCTGCAAAAACAAGTTAGACGTCCTCTAATTGTTGTTGCATGTTTTACATGGCTGCTATGGGTTTCTAGAAAGAACGTTTCTTACCTACGCAAAAGCCACAACGGTGATATGCCAATTGCTATTTACCATTCATAAGGACCCTTTTCATTGAATCCGATCTGACTAAAGTGGGAGAGACTGGCACCCGCTAGCCACCTTATGCAACAAGTGCATGTCAGTCGGTGGAACCTATCTCACGTAAGCGTACGTGTAAGGTCGGTCCGGGCCGCTTCATCCCACGATGCCGCCAAATCAAGATAAGACTAGTAACGGTAAGCATATTGAACAAACCAACGCCCACAACTACTTGTGTTCTACTCGTGCATAGAATCTACGCAATAGACCTAGCTCATGATGCCATTGTTAGGGAACGTAGCAGAAATTCAAAATTTTCTACGCATCACCAAGATCAATCTATGGAGATTCTAGCAACAAGAGAGGGAGAGGATGAGCATATTCATACCTTTGAAGATCGCTAAGCGGAAGCATTACAAGAACGTGGATGAAGGAGTCGTACTCGTAGCGATTCAGATCGCGGTCGATTCCGATCTAAGCGCCGAACAACGACGCCTCCGCGTTCAACACACGTACGGCCCGGGGACGTCTCCTCCTTCTTGATCCAGCAAGGGGAGAGGAGAAGTTGAGGGAGAACTCCGGCAGCACGACGGCGTGGCGGTGGAGCTCGTGGTATTCCTACAGGGCTTCGACAAGCACTACGGAGGAGGAGGAAGAGTTGGAGGAGGGAGGGGCTGCGCCAGGGAAGGGTAATGAAGCCCTACCACCCCTCCTCTATATATAGGGTGAAGGGGAGAGGGGGCCGGCCCCTCTAGATCCCATCTAGAGGGGGGCGGCGGCCAGGAGGGGAGGCTTGCCCCCCAAGCAAGGTGGAGGCGCCCCCTCCCCTAGGGTTTCCAACCCTAGGCGCCTTGGGCCCTTGGGGAGGGGCACACCAGCCCACTAGGGGATGGTTCCCTCCCAGATTCAGCCCATTAAGTCCCCCGGTGCAGGTGGCCCCACCCGGTGGACCTCCAAACACCTTTCGGTGGTCCCGGTACAATACCGATAACCCTCGAAACCATTCCGGCGACTGAAACTGGACTTCCCATATATAAATCTTCACCTCCGAACCATTCCGGAACTCCTCGTGACATCCGGGATCTCATCCGGGACTCCGGACAACCTTCGGTAACCACATACAATTTCCCATAACAACTCTAGCGTCACCGAACCTTAAGTGTGTAGACCCTACGGGTTCGGGAATCATGTAGACATGACCGAGACAGTTCTCCGGCCAATAACCAACAACGGGATTTGGATACCCATGTTGACTCCCACATGTTCCACGATGATCTCATCGGATGAACCATGATGTTGGGGATTCAATCATTCCCGTATACAATTCCCTTTGCCAATCGGTATGTTACTTGCCCGAGATTCAGTCGTCGGTATCCCAATACCTTGTTTAATCTCGTTACCGGTAAGTCACTTTACTTGTTCCGTAATGCATGATCCCGTGACTAACTACTTAGTCACATTGAGCTCATTATGATGATGCATTACTGAGTGGGCCCAGAGATACCTCTCCATCATACAGAGTGACAAATCCCAGTCTCGATTCGTGCCAACCCAACAGACACTTTCGGAGATACATGTAGTGCACCTTTATAGCCACCCAGTTATGTTGTGACGTTTGGTACACCCAAAGCATTCCTACAGTATCTGGGAGTTGCACAATCTCATGGTCTAAGGAAATGATACTTGACATTAGAAAAGCTCTTAGCAAACGAACTACACGATCTTGTGCTATGCTTAGGATTGGGTCTTGTCCATCCCGTTATCAATGACATCCAATGTCCATGGTCAGGAAACCATAACCATCTATTGATCAACGAGCTAGTCAACTAGAGGCTCACTAGGGACATGTTGTGGTCTATGTATTCACACATGTATTAGGGTTTCCAGTTAATACAATTATAGCATGAACAATTGACAATTACCATGAATAAGGAAATATAATAATAACCATTTTATTATTGCCTCTAGGGCATATTTCCAACATACCGATCCTCGGATTTGCGTCTAGGGGGTGATCTTGATGCTTCTGAACTACTTGACCGATAAACACTTTTCTCTTCACTCTTCTTTTGTATTTATCTAATAATTCAGCGAAGGTGATTTTTGATCTCTTACCCTTGCACTTATTTCGGCCTTTGTTTTATTTTTGTTTGCTTTCATTGATCATAGGATTTGGTTGCTACCCCCCAGTCCTTGGCGTCTTCACTGTAACTTCAATAGAACCCATGCCTTCAAGAATATTTTCATTCTGCTGTTGAACAACTTCTTTACTTAAAAGCTTGATCTCATAACCTACAATTTGTACCTTCTCTTTAAATGGATCAGATTGAAGTAGTCGATGCAAATTTCTTTTGCCATCAAGATCAATCGGAATAGACTGGTTATCTCTTGGGGTTTCAACAAATTTCAATCATCCTTTTTCAATAGCCGATTTAACTATTTGACGAAACATATTGCAATCCTCGAAATTATGATTGAACGAATGATGCAACCTACAATACTTTCGTCCTTGGATTGATGGCTTGACGTGGTGATCAAGAATTCTAATGTAATTATTTTTGAGCAATAACTCTAAGATTTGATCACACATGTTTGAATCGAAGGTATAGTTTTTTTAGCCGATCTTGGTGTGAGGACGGCTTTGGAACTAAGCACATGAATGGTTCAGATTTGGAACCTCCCCATTCGGCTATGCATCTTATTTTGCACCCTATCTCCGATGTGTTTGGATAAGATATTATACTAGCATCGGTTTTCTCAATAGAATTTATACTTGGCTTTAAATTTCTGAAATGGAATAGTTAGAACACATATGTCTCAGTTGATACCAAATGTAAGCCAAGTAAAAAACAAGCAAAGCTACCCAGTTAGATATAAACTTCACATAAAACAATGGGAAAAGTTTTGGCTGAAATAATAAGTCACTATCGGTCTCTATGAATGGTACAATGTGCTGACCGATATGCTCTGCGATGATTTTATTGCTAACAAATAAAATACCCTTCTTCATTGGTCTTTCAAAACTACTTATGAGAATTTTTCTAATAGAAGCATCAACAATGAAGTTGCATCCAAATCGGAAAGTAGGTAAACCATTTGGTAGACATACCTCTTCAAACATGTTGGGAGAGCATGATGGTGGAGTAACTTGAACAACACCTTGTTCCACTTTTGGATGGCTCCCCAACGCCTAATCTGAAGGAAATATGCCCTAGAGGCAATAATAAAGTTATTATTTATTTCCTTATATCATGATAAATGTTTATTATTCATGCTAGAATTGTATTAACCGGAAACATAATACATGTGTGAATACATAGACAAACATAGTGTCACTAGTATGCCTCTACTTGACTAGCTCGTTTATCAAAGATGGTTATGTTTCCTAGCCATGGACAAAAGAGTTGCCATTTGATTAACGGGATCACATCATTAGGAGAATGATGTGATTGACATGACCCATTCCGTTAGCCTAGCACTTGATCGTTTAGTATATTGCTATTGCTTTCTTCATGACTTATACATGTTCCTGTAACTATGAGATTATGCAACTCCCGTTTACCGGAGGAACACTTTGGGTGCTACCAAACATCACAACATAACTGGGTGATTATAAAGGAGTACTACAGGTGTCTCCGAAGGTACATGTTGGGTTGGCGTATTTCGAGATTAAGTTTTGTCACTCCGATTGTCGGAGAGGTATCTCTGGGCCCTCTCGGTAATGCACATCACTATAAGCCTTGCAAGCAATGTAGCTAAAGAGTTAGTTACGGAATGATGCATTACGCAACGAGTAAAGAGACTTGCCGGTAACGAGATTGAACTAGGTATTGGATACCGACGATCGAATCTCGGGCAAGTAACATGCCGATGACAAAGGGAACAACGTATGTTGTTATGCGGTTTGCCCGATAAAGATCTTTGTAGAATATGTAGGAGCCAATATGGGAATCCAGGTTCCGCTATTGGTTATTGACCGAGAATAGTTCTAGGTCATGTCTACATAGTTCTCGAACCCGTAGGGTCCGCACGCTTAACGTTACGATGACAGTTTTATTATGAGTTTATAAGTTTTGATGTACCGAAGTTTGTTCGGAGTCCCGGATGTGATCACGGACATGACGAGGAGTCTCGAAATGGTCGAGACATAAAGATTGATATATTGGAAGCCTATGTTTGGACATCGGAAGTGTTCCGGGTGAAATCGGCATTTTACTGGAGTACTGGGAGGTTACCGGAACCCCCCGGTGACCTAATGGGCCTTAGTGGGCCTAGTGGAGGAAGAGGAGAAGGGGCCAAGGGGCAGCCGCGTGCCCCTCCCCCCCAAGTCTGAATAGGACAAGGAGGGGGGGCGGCGCCCCCCCCCCTTTCCTTTCCCCCCTCTCCTCCTTCCCCCCAAGTCCTAGTCCAACTAGGGAAGGGGGGGAGTCCTACTCCCGGTGGGAGTAGGACTCCTCCGGCGCGCCTCCTCCTAGGGCCGGCTGCACCCCCCCTGCTCCTTTATATACGGGGGCAGGGGGCACTCTAGAGACACACAAGTTGATCTACGGATCGTTCCTTAGCCGTGTGCGGTGCCCCCCTCCACCATATTCCACCTCGGTCATATCATCGCGGAGTTTAGGCGAAGCCGTACGCCGGTAGAGCATCATCATCGTCACCACGCCGTCATGATGACGGAACTCATCCCCGACACTTTGCTGGATCGGAGTCCGAGGATCGTCATCAAGCTGAACGTGTGCTGAACTCGGAGGCGTCGTACGCTCGGTACTTGGATCGGTCAGATCGTGAAGACGTACGACTACATCAACCGCGTTGTCATAACGCTTCCGCTTACGGTCTATGAGGGTACGTGGACAACACTCTCCCCTCTCGTTGCTATGCCATCACCATGATCTTGAGTGTACGTAGGAAATTTTTTGAAATTACTATGTTCCCCAACAGTGGCATCCGAGCCTGGTTTTATGCGTAGATGTCATATGCACGAGTAGAACACAAGTGAGTTGTGGGTGATACAAGTCATACTGCTTACCAGCATGTCATACTTTGGTTCGGCGGTATTGTGAGATGAAGCGGCCCGGACCGACATTACGCGTACGCTTACGCGAGACTGGTTTCACCGTTACGAGCACTCGTGCTTAAAGGTGGCTGGCGGGTGTCTGTCTCTCTCACTTTAGCTGAATCGAGTGTGGCTACGCCCGGTCCTTGCGAAGGTTAAAACAGCACCAACTTGACGAACTATCGTTGTGGTTTTGATGCGTAGGTAAGAACGGTTCTTGCTAAGCCCGTAGCAGCCACGTAAAAATTTGCAACAACAAAGTAGAGGACGTCTAACTTGTTTTTGCAAGGCATGTTGTGATGTGATATGGTCAAGACGTGATACTATATTTTATTGTATGAGATGATCATGTTTTGTAACCGAAGTTATCGGCAACTGGCAGGAGCCATATGGTTGTCGCTTTATTGTATGAAATGCAAACGCCCTGTAATTGCTTTACTTTATCACTAAGCGGTAGCGATAGTCGTAGAAGCAATAGATGGCGTAATGACAATGATGCTACGATGGAGATCAAGGTGTCGCGCCAGTGACGATGGTAATCACGACGGTGCTTCGAAGATGGAGATCACAAGCACAAGATGATGATGGTCATATCTTA
Organism: Triticum dicoccoides; assembly: GCF_002162155.2. Lineage (NCBI taxonomy): Eukaryota > Viridiplantae > Streptophyta > Magnoliopsida > Poales > Poaceae > Triticum > Triticum dicoccoides. The sequence continues at coordinate 296,615,386 of NC_041389.1, forward strand.
TCACTTATATTGATTCATGTGATGTTTATCCTTTATGTATCTTATCTTGCTTTGATTGGCGGTAGCATTTTAAGATGATCTCTCACTAAATTATCAAGAAGTGTTCTCCCTCAGTATGCACCATTGCGAAAGTTCTTCGTGCTGAGACACCACGTGATGATCGGGCGTGATAGGCTCTACGTTCAAATACAACGGGTGCAAAACAGTTGCACACGCGGAATACTCAGGTTAAACTTGAAGAGCCTAGCATATAACAGATATGGCCTCGGAACACGGAGACCGAAAGGTCGAGCGTAAATCATATAGTAGATATGATCAACATATTGATGTTCAACGTTGAAACTACTCCATCTCACGTGACGATCGGACATGGTGTAGTTGATATGGATCACGTAATCACTTAGAAGATTAGAGGGATGTCTATCTAAGTGGGAGTTCTTTAGTAATATGATTAATTGAACTTTAAATTATCATGAACTTAGTCCTGGTAGTATTTTGCAAATTATGTTATAGATCAATAGCTCGCGTTGTTGCTTTCATATGTTTATTTTGATATGTTCCTAGAGAAAACTGTGTTGAAAGATGTTAGTAGCAATGATGCGGACTGGATCCGTGATCTGAGGTTTATCCTCATTGCTGCACAGAAGAATTATGTCATTGATGCACCGCTAGGTGACAGGCCTATTGCACGAGCAGATGCAGACGTTATGAACGTTTAGCTAGCTCGATATGATGACTACTTGATAGTTTAGTGCACCATGCTTAAACGGCTTAGAATCGGGACTTCAAAGACGTTTTGAACATCATGGACCATATGAGATGTTCCAGGAATTGAAGTTAATATTTCAAGCAAATACCTGAGTTGAGAGATATGAAGTCTCCAACAAGTTCTATAGCTAAAAGATGGAGGAGAATCGCTCAACTAGTGAGCATGTGCTCAGATTGTCTGGGTACTTCAATCGCTTGAATCAAGTGGGAGTTAATCTTCCAGATAAGATAGTGATTGACAGAATTCTCTAGTCACCATCACTAAGTTACTAGAACTTCATGATGACCTATAGTATGCAAGGGATGACGGAAATGATTCCCGAGCTCTTCGTGACGTTGAAATCGACGAAGGTAGAAATCAAGAAAGAGCATCAAGTGTTGATGATTGACAAGACCACTAGTTTCAAGAAAAGGGCAAAGGGAAAGAAAGGGAAACTTCAAGTAGAATGGCAAACAAGTTGTCACTCCCGTGAAGAAGACCAAAGCTGGACCAAAGCCTGAAACTGAGTGCTTACACTACAAAGGAAATAGTCACTGGAAGCGGAAATGCCCTAAATATTTGGTGGATAAGAAGGATGGCAAAGTGAACAAGGGTATATTTGATATACAGGTGTTTGATGTGTGCCTTACTAGTGTTTATAGTAGCCCCTGAGTATTTGATACTTGTTCGGTTGCTAAGAGTAGTAACTCGAAACTGGAGTTACATAATAAACAGAGACTAGTTGAGGGGAAGTGACGATGAGTGTTGGAAATAGTTCCAAGATTGATATGATCATCATCACACACTCCCTATATTTTCGAGATTAGTGTTAAATCTAAATAAATGTTATTTAGCGTTTGCGTTGAGCATGAATATGATTTGATCATGTTTATTGCGATACGGTTATTCATTTGAAGTTAAAGAATAATTGTTATTCTGTTTACATGAATAAGACCTTCGATGGTTATACACCCAATGAATATAGTTTGTTGGATCTCGATCGTAGTGATACACATATTCATAATATTGATGCCAAAAGATGCAAAGTTAATAATGATAGTGCAACTTATTTGTGGCACTGCCGTTTGGGTCATATCGGTGTAAAGCGCATGAAGAAACTCCATAAAGATGGATTTTTGGAATCACTTGGTTATGAATCATTTGATGCTTGCGAACCGTGCCTTTTGGGCAAGATGACTAAAACTCCGTTCTCCGGAACAATGGAATAAGCTACTGACTTATTGGAAATAATACATACCGATGTATGCGATCCAATGAGTGTTGATGCTCGTGGCAAGTATCGTTATTTTCTGACCTTCACAAAGATGATTTGAGCGGATATGGGTATATCTACTTGATGAAACATAAGTCTGAAATAGTTGAAATGTTCAAAGAATTTTAGAGTGAAGTGGAAAAATCATCGTAACAAGAAAATAAAGTTTCTGCGATCTGATCGCGGAGACGAATATTTGACTTATGAGTTTGGTCTTCCATAAAAACAATGTGGAATAGTTTCATAGCTCACGCCACCTGGAACACCACAACGTTATGGTGTGTCTGAACATCATAAACGCACTTTATTAATATGGTGCGATCTATGATGTCTCTTACTGATTTACCACTATTGTTTTGGGGTAATGCATTAGAGACAGCTGCATTCACGTTAAAAAGGGCACCATCTAAATCCGTTGAGACGACACCATATGAACTGTGGTTTAGCAAGAAACCCAAGTTGTCGTTTCTTAAAGTTTGGGGTTGTGATGCTTATGTGAAAAAGTTTCATCCTAATAAGCTCAAACCCAAATCGGAGAAGTGCGTCTTCATAGAATAGCCAAAGGAAACTGTTGGGTACACCTTCTATCACAGATCCGACGGCAAGATATTCGTTGCTAAAAATGGATCCTTTCTAGAGAAGGAGTTTCTCTCGAAAGAAGTGAGTGGGAGGAAAGTAGAGCTTGATAAGGTAATTTGTATCTTCTCCCGAATTGGAAAGTAGTTCATCACAGAAATCAGTTCCAGTGATTCCTACACCAATTAGTGAGGAAGCTAATGATGATGATCATGAAACTTCAGATCAAGTTACTACAGAACCTCGTAGGTCTTCCAGATTAAGATCCGCACCAGAGTGGTATGGTAATCCTATTCTGGAAGTCATGTTACTAGACCATGATGAACCTACAAACTATGAGGAAGCGATGATGAGACCAGATTCCGCGAAATGGCTTGAGGCCATGAAATCTGAGAAGGGATCCATGTATGAGAACAAAGTGTGGACTTTGGTGGAGTTGCCCGATGATCGGCAAGCCATATTGTATAAATGGATCTTCAAGAGGAAGACAGATGTTGATAGTAGTGTTACTATCTACAAAGCTCGACTTGTCGCAAAAGGGTTTTCGACAAGTTCAAGGTGTTGACTACAATGAGATTTTCTCAACTGTAGCGATGCTTAAGTCTATCCGAATCATGTTAGCAATTGCCACATTTTATGAAATCTGGCAAATGGATGTCAAAACTGCATTCCTTAATGGTTTTCTTAACAAAGAGTTGTATATATTGCAACCAGAAGGTTTTGTCAATCTTAAAGGTACTAACAAAATGTGCAAGCTCCAGCGATCCATCTATGGACTGGTGCAAGCATCTCAGAGTTGGAATATACGCTTTGATAAGTTGATCAAAACATATAGTATTATACAGACTTGTGGTGAAGCCTATATTTACAAGAAAGTGAGTGGGAGCTCTATAGCATTTCTGATACTATATGACATATTGTTGATCAGAAATGATATAGAATTTCTGGATAGCATAAAGGGATACTTGAATAAAAGTTTTTCAATGAAAGACCTCGGTGAAGCTGCTTACACATTGAGCATCAAGATCTATATAGATAGATCAAGACGCTTGATAAGATTTTTTTCAATGAGTACATACCTTGATAAATTTTTGAAATAGTTCAAAATAGAACAGTCAAAGAAGGAGTTCTTGCCTGTGATGCAAAGGTGTGAAGTTGAGTAAGACTCAAGACCCGACCATGGCAGAAAATAGAAAGAGAACGAAAAGTCATTCCCTATGCCTCAGTCATAGGTTCTATAAAGTATGTTATGCTGTGAACCAGACCTATTTTATACCTTGCTCTGAGTTTGACAAAGGAATACAATTTTGATCTAAGAGTAGATCACTGGACAGCGGTCAAGAATATCCTTAGTGAGGACTAAGGAGATGTTTCTCGATTATGGAGGCGATAAAAGAGCCCGTCGTAAAAAGTTACAACGATGCAAGCTTTTACACCAATCCAGATGACTCTAAGTCTCAATCTGGATACATATTGAAAGTGGGAGCAATTAGCTAGAGTAGCTCCGTGCAGAGCATTGTGGACATAGAATATTTGCAAAATACATACGGCTCTGAATATGACAGACCCGTTGACTAAACTTCTCTCACAAGCAAAACATGATCATACCTTGGGTGTTAATCACATAGCGATGTGAACAAACCCTTTGGGTGTTGATCACATGATGATGTGAACTATGGGTATTAATCACATACAGATGTGAATATTGGTGTTAAATCAGATGGCGATGTGAACTAGATTATTGACTCTAGTGCAAGTGGGAGACTGAAGGAAATATGCCCTAGAGGCAATAATAAAGTTATTATTTATTTCCTTATATCATGATAAATGTTTATTATTCATGCTAGAATTGTATTAACCAGAAACATAATACATGTGTGAATACATAGACAAACATAGTGTCACTAGTATGCCTCTACTTGACTAGCTCGTTTATCAAAGATGGTTATGTTTCCTAGCCATGGACAAAAGAGTTGTCATTTGATTAACGGGATCACATCATTAGGATAATGATGTGATTGACATGACCCATTCCGTTAGCCTAGCACTTGATCGTTTAGTATATTGCTATTGCTTTCTTCATGACTTATACATGTTCCTGTAACTATGAGATTATGCAACTCCCATTTACCAGAGGAACACTTTGGGTGCTACCAAACGTCACAACGTAACTGGGTGATTATAAAGGAGTACTACAGGTGTCTCCGAAGGTACATGTTGGGTTGGCGTATTTCGAGATTAGGTTTTGTCACTCCGATTGTCGGAGAGGTATCTCTGGGCCCTCTCGGTAATGCACATCACTATAAGCCTTGCAAGCAATGTAGCTAAAGAGTTAGTTACGGAATGATGCATTACGTAACGAGTAAAGAGACTTGCCGGTAACGAGATTGAACTAGGTATTGGATACCGACGATCGAATCTTGGGCAAGTAACATACCGATGACAAAGGGAATAATGTATGTTGTTATGCGGTTTGACTGATAAAGATCTTCGTAGAATATGTAGGAGCCAATATGGGCATCCAGGTTCCGCTATTGGTTATTGATGAGAATAGTTCTAGGTCATGTCTACATAGTTCTCGAACTCGTAGGGTCTGCACGCTTAATGTTACGATGATAGTTTTATTACGAGTTTATAAGTTTTGATGTACCGAAGTTTTTTTGGAGTCCCGGATGTGATCACGGACATGATGAGGAGTGTTGAAATGGTCGAGACATAAAGATTGATATATTGGAAGCCTATGTTTGGACATCGGAAGTGTTCCGGGTGAAATCGGCATTTTACTGGAGTACCGGGAGGTTACCGGAACCCCCCGGTGACCTAATGGGCCTTAGTGGGCCTAGTGGAGGAAGAGGAGAAGGGGCCAAGGGGCAGCCGCGCGCCCCTCACCTCCCAAGTCCGAATAGGACAAGGAGGGGGGCGGCGCCCCCCTTTCCTTTCCCCCCTCTCCTTCTTCCCCCCAAGTCCTAGTCCAACTAGGGAAGGGGGGAGTCCTACTCCCGGTGGGAGTAGGACTCCTCCGGCGCGCCTCCTCCTAGGGCCGGCCGCACCCCCCCTTGCTCCTTTATATACGGGGGAAGGGGGCACTCTAGAGACACACAAGTTGATCTACGGATCGTTCCTTAGCCGTGTGCGGTGCCCCCCTCCACCATATTCCACCTCGGTCATATCGTCGCGGATTTTAGGCGAAGCCCTGCGCCGGTAGAGCATCATCATCTTCACCATGCCGTTGTGCTAACGGAACTCATCCCCGACACTTTGCTGGATCGGAGTCCAGGGATCGTCATCGAGCTAAACGTGTGCTGAACTTGGAGGTGCCGTACGTTCGGTACTTGGACCGGTCGGATCGTGAAGACGTACGACTACATCAACCGCGTTGTCGTAACGCTTCCGCTTACGGTCTACGAGGGTACATGGACAACACTCTCCCCTCTCGTTGTTATGCCATCACCATGATCTTGTGTGTACGTAGGAATTTTTTTGAAATTACTACATTCCCCAACATAATCATCTTTCTTTAACATATTAAATTTGGTGCATGTACTATTTGATTCAGCTTTTTCATCAGCCGAATTATATTTGTTGTCCGAATCATTAATCTTTCTTTCTTTGATTCGCAAGGCCGCTTGTTCTTGTCTAAATTCAGCAAACATTGCAGCTAGGCTATCTTTAAGCTTTTTCGTCCAATTTCAGCCCAGTCTTCATCGAATTGCCCCCCAATACTTTTAGATGCTTTTGGCATTGATATGTTGCGAAATTTTTTAATCGTGCAGAGGCAACATGCTATGGTACTAGGTGAAGGCATTTGCCCGCTGGTAGAATTTTCACTTATTCGGCCATGATCATTAAGGTGTGGAGCCGAATTATGAACATCTACAATTGTGTATGTGAAGGAAATATGCCTAGAGGCAATAATAAAGTTATTATTTATTTCCTTAATTCATGATACATGTTTATTATTCATGTTAGAATTGTATTAACCGGAAACTTAGTACATGTGTGAATACATAGACAAAACATATAGTCCCTAGTATGCCTCTACTTGACTAGCTCGTTAATCAAAGATGGTTATGTTTCCTAACCATAGACATGTGTTGTCATTTTATGAACGGGATCACATCATTAGGATAATGATGTGATGGACATGACCCATCCTTTAGCTTAGCATTATGATCGTGTCAGTTTCATTGCTACTGCTTTCTCCATGACTTATACAAGTTCCTCAGACTATGAGATTATGCAACTCCCGAATACCGGAGGAACACTTTGTGTGCTACCAAACATCACAACATAAATGGGTGATTATAAAGGTGCTCTATAGGTGTCTTCGAAGGTATTTGTTGGGTTGGCATAGATTGAGATTAGAATTTGTCACTCCGTGTTTCGAAGAGGTATCTATGGGCCCTCTCGGTAATACTCATCACTATAAGCCTTGCAAGCAATATGACTAACGAGTTAGTTGCGGGATGAAGTATTATGGAATGAGTAAAGAGACTTGCCGGTAACGAGATTGAACTAAGTATGATGATACCGACGATCGAATCTCGGGCAAGTAACATACCGATGACAAAGGGAACAACGTATGCTGTTATGCGGTTTGACCGATAAAGATCTTCATAGAATATGTGGGAACCAATATGAGCATCCAGGTTCTGCTATTGGTTATTGATCGGAGACGTGTCTTGGTCATGTCTACATAGTTCTCGAACCCATAGGGTCCACACGCTTAATGTTCGATGACGATTGGTATTATGAGTTTATGTGATATGATGTACCGAAGATTGTTCGGAGTCCCGGATGTGATCACGGACATGACGAGGAGTCTTGAAATGGTCGAGACATAAAGATTGATATATTGGACGACTATATACGGACACCGGAAGTGTTCCGGAGAAGTTTCAGATAAAACCAGAGTGCTGGAGAGTTATCGGAACCCCCGGGGGAACTAATGGGCCTCAATGGGCCTTAGTGGAGAGAGAGAGGGGCGTCCAGGGCAGGCCGCACCCCCCTCCCCCTTGAGTCCAAATGGGACAAGGAAGGGGGGCGGCACCCCCCTTTTCTTCCCCCTCTCCCTCTCCTTCCTTCCCCCTCTCTCCCTTTAGGTGGAAACCTACTAGGACTTGGAGTCCTAGTAGGATTCCCCTCTTGGGCGCGCGCCAAGGAGGGCCGGCCGGACTCCCCTCTCCTCCTTTATATATGGAGCAGGGGCACCCCATAGACACACAAGTTGATCAAGTTGATCTTTTAGCCGTGTGCGGTGCCCCCTCCACAGATTTCCACCTCAGTCATATCGTCGTAGTGCTTAGGCGAAGCCCTGCGCCGGTAACTTCATCATCACCGTCACCAAGCCGTCATGCTGACGGAACTCTCCCTCGGCCTCAACTGGATCTAGAGTTCGAGGGACGTCACCGAGCTGAACATGTGCAGATCGCGGAGGTGCCATGCGTTCGGTACTTGATCGGTTGGATCACGAAGACGTTCGACTGCATCAACCGCGTTACATAACGCTTCCGTTTTTGGTCTACGAGGGTACGTGGACACACTCTCCCCCCATTGCTATGCATCACCTAGATAGATCTTGTGTGATCGTAGGATTTTTTTTGAAATTACTGCGTTCCCCAACAGTGGCACCCGAGCCAGGTCTATGCGTAGATGTTATATGCACGAGTAGAACACAAAGAGTTGTGGGCGATAATAGTCATACTGCTTACCAGCATGTCATACTTTGATTCGGTGGTATTGTTGGATGAAGCGGCTCGGACTGAAATTACATGACCGCGTTCATGAGACTGGTTCTACCAACGTGCTTCTGCACATAGGTGGCTAGCAGGTGTCTATTTCTCCAACTTTAGTTGAATCGAGTGTGGCTACGCCCGGTCCTTGTTGAAGGATAAAACAACACACTTGACGAAAAATCGTTGTGGTTTTGATGCGTAGGTAAGAACGGTTCTTGCTAGAAGCCCATAGCAGGCACGTAAAACTTGCAACGACAAAGTAGAGGACGTCTAATTTGTTTTTGCAGGGCTTGCTGTGATGTGATATGGTCAAGGCATGATATGATATAAATTATTGTATGAGATGATCATGTTTTGTAACAAAGTTATCGGCAACTGGCAGGAGCCATATGGTTGTCGCTTTATTGTATGCAATGCAATCGCCATGTAATTCTTTTACTTTATCACTAAGCGGTAGCGATAGTCGTAGTAACAATAGTTGGTGAGACGACAATGATACTACGATGGAGATCAAGGTGTTGCGCCGATGACGATGGAGATCATGACGATGCTTCAGTGATGGAGATCATGAGCACAAGATGATGATGGCCATATCATGTCACATATTTTGATTGCATGTGATGTTTATCTTTTATGCATCTTATTTTGCTTAGTACGGCGGTAGCATTATAAGATGATCCCTCACTAAACTTCAAGGTATAAGTGTTCTCCCTGAGTATGCACCATTGCTACAGTTCGTCGTGCTGAGACACCATGTGATGATCGGGTGTGATAAGCTCTATGTTCACATACAACGGGTGCAAGCCAGTTTTGCACACGCAGAATACTTGGGTTAAACTTGACGAGCCTAGCATATGCAGATATGGCCTCGGAACACTGAGATCGAAAGGTCAAACGTGAATCATATAGTAGATATGATCAACGTAGTGATGTTCGCCATTGAAAACTACTCCATCTCACGTGATGATCAGACATGGTTTAGTTGATTTGGATCACGTGATCACTTAGATGACTAGAGGGATGTCTATCTAAGTGGGAGTTCTTAAGTAATATGATTAATTGAACTTTAATTTATCATGAACTTAGTCCTGATAGTTATTTTGCATGTCTGTGTTATTGTAGATCAAGGGCCCGTGCTACCATTCCTTTGAATTTTAATGCGTTCCTAGAGAAAGCTAAGTTGAAAGATGATGGCATCAACTACACGGACTGGGTCCGTAACTTGAGGATTATCCTGATTGCTGCACGGAAGAATTACGTCCTGGAAGCACTACTAGGTGCCAGGCCTGCTGCAGATGCTACTTATGACGTTAAGAACATCTGGCAGAGCAAAGTTGATGACTACTTGATAGTTCAGTGTGCCATGCTTTACGGCTTAGGATCGGGACTTCAAAGACATTTTGAACGTCATGGAGCATATGAGATGTTCCAAGAGTTGAAGTTAATATCTCAAGCAAATGCCCGAGTTGAGAGATATGAAGTCTCCAACAAGTTCTACAGCTGCAAAATGGAGGAGAATAGTTCTGTCAGTGAACACATACTCAGAATGTCCGGGTACCATAACCACTTGACTCAGCTGGGAGTTGATCTTCCAGTTGATTGTGTCATTGACAGAGTTCTTCAATCACTGCCACCAAGCTATAAAGGCTTCGTGATGAACTATAATATGCAAGGGATGAACAAGACTATTCCCGAGCTCTTTGCGATGCTAAAAGGTGTGGAGGTAGAAATAAAAAAGGAGCATCAAGTGTTGATGGTCAACAAGACCACTAGTTTCAAGAAAAAGGGCAAAGGAAAGAAGGGGAACTTCAAGAAGAACGACAAAAAGGTTGCTACTCAAGAGAAGAAACCCAATTCTGAACCTAAGCCTGAAACTGAGTGCTTCTACTGCAAAGGGACTGGTCACTAGAAGCAGAACTGCCCCAAGTATTTGGCGTATAAGAAGGATGGCAAAGTGAAAGGTATATTTGATATACATGTTATTGATGTATACCTTACTAATCCTCGTAGTAGCGCCTGTGTATTTGATACTGGTTCTGTTGCTCATATTTGCAACTCAAAATAGGGGCTACGGATTAAACCAAGATTGGCTAAGGACGGGGCGACGATGCGCGTGGGAAATGGTTCCAAGGTCGATGTGATCGCCGTCGGCACGCTACCTCTACATCTACCATCGGGATTAGTTTTAGACCTGAATAATTGTTATTTGGTGCCAGCGTTGAGCATGAACATTATATCTGGATCTTGTTTGATGCGAGAGGGTTATTCATTTAAATCAAAGAATAATGGTTGTTCTATTTATATGAGTAATATCTTTTATGGTCATGCACCCTTGCTGAGTGGTCTATTTGTGTTGAATCTTGATAGTGATGATACACATATTCATAATATTGAAGCCAAAAGATGCAAAGTTGATAATGATAGTGCAACTTATTTGTGGCATTGCCGTTTGGGTCATATCGGTGTAAAGCGCATGAAGAAACTCCATGCTGATGGACTTTTGGAATCACTTGATTATGAATCACTTGGTGCTTGCGAACCATGCCTTATGGGCAAGATGACTAAAACTCCGTTCTTTGGAACAATGGAATGAGCTACTAACTTATTGGAAATAATACATACTGATGTATGCGGTCCAATGAGTGTTGAGGCTCGTGCTGGGTATCGTTATTTTCTTACCTTCACAGATGATTTGAGCAGATATGGTTATATCTACTTGATGAAGCATAAGTCCGAAACATTTGAAAAGTTCAAAGAATTTCAGAGTGAAGTGGAAAATCATCGTAACAAAAAAAAATAAAGTTTCTACGATCTGATCGTGGAGGAGAATATTTGATTTATGAGTTTGGTCTTCATTTGAAACAACATGGGATAGTTTCAAAACTAATGCCACCTGGAACACCACATCGAAATGGTATGTCTGAACGTCGTAATCGTACTTTATTGGATATGATGCAATCTATGATGTCTCTTACTGATTTACCGCTTGCATTTTGGGGTTATGCTTTAGAGACGGCTGCATTCACTTTAAATAGGGCACCATCAAAATCCGTTGAGACGACGCCTTATGAACTGTGGGTTGGCAAGAAACAAAGTTGTCGTTTCTTAAAGTTTGGGGCTGCGATTCTTATGTGAAAAAGCTTCAACCTGATAAGCTCGAACCCAAATCAGAGAAGTGCCTCTTCATAGGATACCCAAAGGAAATTGTTGGGTACACCTTCTATCACAGATCCGAAGGCAAAATCTTTGTTGCTAAGAATGGATCCTTTCTAGAGAAGGAGTTTCTCTCAAAAGAAGTGAGTGGGAGGAAAGTAGAACTTGATGAGGTAATTGTACCTTCTCCCTTGTTGGAAAGTAGTTCATCACAGAAATCAGTTCCAGTGATTTCTAACCAATTAGCAAGGAAGTTAATGATGATGATCATGAAACTTTAGATCAAGTTACTACCGAACCTCGTAGGTCTTCCAGAGTAAGATCCGCACCAGAGTGGTACGATAATCCTGTTCTGGAAGTCATGTTACTAGACCATGATGAACCTACGAACTATGAGGAAGCGATGATGAGCCCAGATTCCGCGAAATGGCTTGAGGCCATGAAATCAGAGATGGGATCCATGTATGAGAACAAAGTGTGGACTTTGGTGGACTTGCCCGATGATCGGCAAGCCATAGAAAATAAATGGATCTTTAAGAAGAAGACCGACGCAGACGGTAATGTTACCGTTTACAAAGCTCGACTTGTAGCGAAAGGTTTTCAACAAGTTCAAGGAGTTGACTACGATGAGACTTTCTTACCCGTAGCGATGCTTAAGTCTGTCCGAATCATGTTAGCAATTGCTGCATTTTATGATTATGAAATTTGGCAAATGGATGTCAAAACTACATTCCTGAATGGATTTCTGGGAGAAGAGTTGTATATGATGCAACCAGAAGGTTTTATCGATCCAAAGGGTGCTAACAAAGTGTGCAAGCTCCAACATTCCATTTATGGACTGGTGCAAGCCTCTCGGAGTTGGAATAAATGCTTTGGTAGTGTGATCAAAGCATATGGCTTTATACAGACTTTTGGAGAAGCCTGTATTTACAAAAAAGTGAGTGGGAGCTCTATAGCATTTCTGATATTATATGTGGTTGGCATTTTGTTGATTGGAAATGATATATAATTTTTGGATAGCATAAAGGGATACCTGAATAAGAGTTTTTCCACGAAAGACATCGGTGAAGCATCTTACATATTGGGCATCAAGATCTATAGAGATAGATCAAGACGCTTAATTGGACTTTCACAAAGAACATACCTTGATAAAGTTTTGAAGAAGTTCAAAATGGATCAGTCAAAGAAAGGGTTCTTGCCTGTGTTACAAGGTGTAAAGTTGAGTCAGACTCAATGCCCGACCACTGCAGAAGATAGAGAGAAAATGAAAGTCATTCCCTATGCTTCAGCCATAGGTTCTATCATTTATGCAATGTTGTGTACCAGACCTGATGTGTGCCTTGCTATAAGCATAGCAGGGAGGTACCAAAGTAATCCCGGAGTGGAGCACTGGACAGCGGTCAAGAACATCCTGAAATACCTGAAAAGGACTAAGGATATGGTTCTCGTTTATGGAGGTGAAAAAGAGCTCGTCGTAAATGGTTACGTCGATGTAAGCTTTGACTGATCCGGATGACTCTAAGTCGCAAACCGGATACGTATTTTTATTGAATGGAGGAGCTGTTAGTTGGTGCAGTTCCAAGCAGAGCGTCGTGGTGGGATCTACATGTGAAGCGGAGTACATTGCCACTTCGGAAGCAGCAACTGAAGGAGTTTGGATGAAGGAGTTCATATCCGATCTAGGTGTCATACCTAGTGCATCGGGTCCAGTGAAAATCTTTTGTGACAATACTGGTGCAATTGCCTCGGCAAAGGAATCCAGATTTCACAAGAGAACCAAGCACATCAAGAGATGCTTCAATTCCATCCGTCATCAAGTGTCGGAGGGGGACATAGTGATTTGCAAGATACACACGGATCTGAATGTTGCAGACCCGTTGACTAAGCTTCCTCCACGAGCAAAACATGATCAGCACCAAAGCTCCATGGGTGTTAGAATCATTACTCTGTAATCTAGATTATTGACTCTAGTGCAAGTGGGAGACTGAAGGAAATATGCCCTAGAGGCAATAATAAAGTTATTATTTATTTCCTTAATTCATGATAAATGTTTATTATTCATCGTAGAATTGTATTAACCGGAAACTTAGTACATGTGTGAATACATAGACAAAACATATAGTCCCTAGTAGGCCTCTACTTGACTAGCTCGTTAATCAAAGATGGTTATGTTTCCTAACCATAGACATGTGTTGTCATTTGATGAACGGGATCACATCATTAGGAGAATGATGTGATGGACATGACCCGTCCGTTAGCTTAGCATTATGATCGTGTCAGTTTCATTGCTACTGCTTTCTTCATGACTTATACAAGTTCCTCAGACTATGAGATTATGCAACTCCCGAATACCGGAGGAACACTTTGTGTGCTACCAAACATCACAGCGTAAATGGGTGATTATAAAGGTGCTCTACAGGTGTCTCCGAAGGTATTTGTTCGGTTGGCATAGATCGAGATTAGGATTTGTCACTCCGTGTTACGGAGAGGTATCTATGGGCCCTCTCGGTAATACTCATCACTATAAGCCTTGCAAGCATTGTGACTTAGGAGTTAGTTGTGGGATGAAGTATTACAGAACAAGTAAAGAGACTTGCCGGTAACGAGATTGAACTAGGTATGATGATACCGATGATCGAATCTCGGGCAAGTAACATACCGATGACAAAGGGAACAACGTATGCTGTTATGCGGTTTGACCGATAAGATCTTCGTAGAATATGTAGGAACCAATATGAGCATACAGGTCCCACTATTAGTTATTGACCAGAGACGTGTCTCAGTCATGTCTACATAGTTCTCGAACCCCTAGGGTCCGCACGCTTAACGTTAGATGACGATTGGTATTATGAGTTTATGTGATATGATGTACCAAAGATTGTTTGGAGTCCCGGATGTGATCATAGACATGACGAGGAATCTCGAAATGGTCGAGACATAAATATTGATATATTGGACGACTATATTCGGACACCGAAAGTGTTCCGGAGAAGTTTCGGATAAAATCAGAGTGCTGGAGGGTTATCGGAACCCCCAGGGGAACTAATGGGCCTCAATGGGCCTTAGTGGAGAGAGAGAGGGGCGGCCAGGGCAGGCCGCGCCCCTCCCCCTTGAGTTCGAATAGGACAAGGAAGGGGGGCCCGCTTTCCTTCCCCCTCTCCCTCTCCTTCCTTCCCCCTCTCTCCCTTTAGGTGGAAACCTACTAGGACTTTGAGTCCTAGTAGGATTCCCCTCTTGGAGGCGCGCCAAGGAGGGCCAGCCGGCATCCCCTCTCCTCCTTTATATACGGGGGAGGGGGCACCCCATAGACACAAGTTGATCAAGTTGATCTTTTAGCCATGTGCGGTGCCCCCCTCCACAGATTTCCACCTTGGTCATATCGTCGTAGTGCTTAGGCGAAGCCCTACGCCGGTAACTTCATCATCACCGTCACCACACCGTCGTGCTGACGGAACTCTCCCTCGGCCTCAGTTGGATCTAGAGTTTGAGGGACGTCACCGAGCTGAACGTGTGCAGATCGCGGAGGTGTCGTGCGTTCGGTACTTGATCAGTTGGATCACGAAGATGTTCGACTACATCAACCGCTTTACATAACGCTTCCGCTTTCGGTCTACGAGGGTACGTGGACACACTCTCCCCCCATTGCTATGCATCACCTAGATAGATCTTGCGTGATCATAGGATTTTTTTTGAAATTACTGCGTTCCCCAACAGTATGGTGCCAAAAAATTAGTTGCATGAGGTGTAGCATATGATGTTTGAGGGTAATTGGCCGAATAACTTGTAGTAGCATGGCCAATTACCCTATCCACCAGCATGTTTGGATTAGCATACTGCAAATTACCTGCCGGTGAATAAAAATTTGAAACACTTTGCTGCATACTATTGGAACTTCCTACATGGGGTGTCTCAAGTTGATTAACCGAACTCATCATGTTGTTCATCGGCATACAGATTTTTGGGTTGCCGATGCATGGGAGTTGGCATACATATGTGGCATGTTGCTAAAATTATATGAAGTTGAAGCATGAAGATTATTCTGAATCGACTGTTGCGCATAACTAGATGCATGATTGATAAAACTAGGGCTAGCCGACACATTATGCTCATTAAATGATCTAGCAACAACATATGCATTATGAAAGGATCGAGAAGAGGTGTCTAGAGGGGGGGTGATTAGACCCTCAACAAGTAAAGATAGCAGTTTTTAGGTTTTTCAAGTTGAGGTTGCAAATTAGCACAACTTCAAGAATTCACGATACAATTCAAGCAAGCATGCAAAGAGTATATGAGTAACAGAAAGTAAAGCATGCAACTTGCAAGAAAGTAAAGGGATGGGATTGGAGTGTGCAAACGCAATTGGAGACACGGAGCTTTTTGGCGTGGTTCCGTTAGGTCGTGCTGTCGTACATCCACGTTGGTGGAGACTTCAACCCACGAAGGGTAATGGCTGCGCTAGTCCACTGAGGGCTCCACCCATGAAGGGTCCACGAAGAAGCAACCTTGTCTATCCCACCATGGCCATCGCCCACGAAGGACTTTCCTCACTAGGGTAGATCTTCACGAAGTAGGCAATCTCATTGCCCTTACAAACTCCTTGGTTCAACTCCACAATCTTGAAAGAAGCTCCCAAGTGACACATGTTGGAAATATGCCCTAGAGGCTATAATAAAATGGTTATTATTGTATTTCCTTGTTCATGATAATTGTCTATTGTTCATGCTATAATTGTATTAACTGGAAACCGTAATACATGTGTGAATACATAGACCACAACATGTCCCTAGTGAGCCTCTAGTTGACTAGCTCGTTGATCAACAGATGGTCATGGTTTCCTAACCATGGACATTGGATGTCATTGATAATGGGATCACATCATTAGGAGAATGATGTGATGGACGAGACCCAATCCTAAGCATAGCACAAGATCGTGTACTTCGTTTGCTAAAGCTTTTCTAATGTCAAGTATCATTTCCTTAGACCATGAGATTGTGTAACTCCCTGATACCGTAGGAGTGCTTTGGGTGTACCAAACGTCACAACGTAACTGGGTGGCTATAAAGGTGCACTACGAGTATCTCCGAAAGTGTCTGTTGGGTTGGCACGAATCGAGACTGGGATTTGTCACTCTGTATGACAGAGAGGTATCTCTGGGCCCACTCGGTAATGCATCATCATAATGAGCTCAATGTGACTAAGTAGTTAGTCAGGGGATCATGCATTATGGAACGAGTAAAGTGACTTGCTGGTAACGAGATTGAACGAGGTACTGGGATACCGACGATTGAATCTCGGGCAAGTAACATACCGATTGACAAAGGGAATTGCATACGGGATTGCTTGAATCCTTGACATCATGGTTCATCCGATGAGATCATCGTGGAAAATGTGGGAGCCAACATGGGTATCCAGATCCCGCTGTTGGTTATTGACCGGAGAACGTCTCGGTCATGTCTGCATGGTTCCCGAACCCGTAGGGTCTACACACTTAAGGTTCGGTGACGCTAGAGTTGTTATGGGAAATAGTATGTGGTTACCGAAGGTTGTTTGGAGTCCCGGATGAGATCCCGGACATGACGAGGAGCTCCGGAATGGTCCAGAGGTGAAGATCGGTATATTGGACGAAGGGTATTGGAGTCCGGAATTGTTCCGGGGTTACCAGGTAATGACTAACATGTCCGAAAGGGGTTTCGGAGGCCCCGGCAAGCGTTGGGGGGCCTTATGGGCCAAGGGGAGAGGGCACATCAGCCCACTAAGGGGCTGAGCGCCCCTCACACCCCATCTCACGTAACCAGGAGAGGTGGGGGCGCCACCCCTAGGGCAGCCGCCCCTCCCGGCTTGGGGGGCAAGTTTCCTAGGGGGTGGGGCGCCCAAACCCATCTAGGGTTTCCCCTGTGGCCGCCGCCCCTCCCCTAGGGAACCCTAGGGCGCCTCCCCCTCCTCCCTTCCCCCTATATATAGTGAGGGAGAGAGAGGGCAGCCGCACCCTTCCCCTGGCGCAGCCCTCTCCCTCCTCCAACACCTCCTACTCCGTAGTGCTTGACGAAGCCCTGCCGGAGAACCACGAGCTCCATCACCACCATGCCGTCGTGCTGTCGGAGTTTTCCCTCAACTTCTCCTCTCCCCTTGCTGGATCAAGAAGGAGGAGACGTCCCCGGGCTGTACGTGTGTTGAACGCGGAGGCACCGTTGTTCGGTGCTTAGATCGGATTCGGCCGCGATCTGAATCGCTTCGTGAACGACTCCACCGACCGCGTTCTTGTAACGCTTCCGCTTCGCGATCTTAAAGGGTATGAAGATGCACTCCCTCTCTCTCTCTCTCTCTCATTGCTAGATGCTCCATATATTGATCTTGGTGTTGCGTAGAAAATTTTGAATTTCTGCTACGTTCCCCAACAGTGGCATCATGAGCTAGGTCTATTGCGTAGATTCTATGCACGAGTAGAACACAAGTAGTTGTGGGCGTTGGTTTTGTACAATATGCTTACCGTTACTAGTCCTATCTTGTTTCGACGGTATTGTGGGATGAAGCGGCCTGGACCGACCTTACACGTACACTTACGTGAGACAGGTTCCACCGACTGACATGCACTTGTTGCATAAGGTGGCTAGCGGGTGCCAGTCTCTCCCACTTTAGTCAGATCGGATTCAATGAAAAGGGTCCTTATGAAGGGTAAATAGCAATTGGCATATCACATTGTGGTTTTGGCGTAGGTAAGAAACGTTCTTGCTAGAATCCTATAGCAGCCACGTAAAAACTTGCAACAACAATTAGAGGACGTCTAACTTGTTTTTGCAGCATATGTCGTGTGATGTGATATGGCCAAGAAGGATGTGATGAATGAAATATATGTGATGTATGAGATTGATCATATTCTTGTAATAGGAATCACGACTTGCATGTCGATGAGTATGACAACCGGCAGGAGCCATAGGAGTTGTCTTTATTTATTGTATGACCTGCGTGTCACTGAATAACGCCATGTAATTACTTTACTTCATTGCTAAATCGTTAGCCATAGTAGTAGAAGTAATAGTTGACGAGACAACTTCATGGAGACACGATGATGGAGATCATGATGATGGAGATCATGGTGTCATGCCGGTGACGATGATGATCATGGAGCCCCGAAGATGGAGATCAAAAGGAGCAAAATGATATTGGCCATATCATGTCACTATTTGATTGCATGTGATGTTTATCATGTTTATGCATCTTATTTGCTTAGAACGACGGTAGTAAATAAGATGATCCCTCATAATAATTTCGAGAAAGTGTTCCCCCTAACTGTGCACCGTTGCGAAAGTTCGTTGTTTCGAAGCACCACGTGATGATCGGGTGTGATAGATTCTAACGTTCACATACAACGGGTGTAAGCCAGATTTACACATGCGAAACACTTAGGTTGACTTGACGAGCCTAGCATGTACAGACATGGCCTCGGAACACAAGAGACTGAAAGGTCAAACATGAGTCGTATAGTGGATACGATCAACATGAAGATGTTCACCAATGATGACTAGTCCGTCTCACGTGATGATCGGACACGGCCTAGTTGACTCGGATCATGTATCACTTAGATGACTAGAGGGATGTCTATCTAAGTGGGAGTTCATAAGATGAACTTAATTATCCTGAACATAGTCAAAAAGGTTTTTGCAAATTATGTCATAGCTCGCACTTTAGTTCTACTCTTTTAGATATGTTCCTAGAGAAAAAATTAGTTGAAAGTTGATAGTAGCAATTATGCGGACTTGGTCCGTAAACTGAGGATTGTCCTCATTGCTGCGTAGAAGGCTTATGTCCTTAATGCACCGCTCGGTGTGTTGAACCTCGAACGTCGTCTATGGATGTTGTGAACATCTGACATACACGTTTCGATGACTACATGATAGTTCAGTAATGTTAAACGGTTTAGAATTGTGGCGCCGAAGACGTTTTTTGAAACATCGCGGAACATATGAGATGTTCCAAGGGATGAAATTGGGATTTCAGGCTCGTGCCCACGTCAAGAGGTATGAGACCTCCGACAAGTTTCTTAGCCTACAAACTAATTGAGAAAAGCTCAATCGTTGAGCTTGTACTCAGATTGTTTGGGTACAAAAATCACTTGAATCGAGTGGGAGTTAATCTTCCAGATGAGATAGTGATGTTTCTCCAAAGTCATTGCCACCAAGCTACTAGAGCTTCGTGATGAACTATAACCTATCAGGGATAGATATGATGATCCTTGAAATATTCGCAATGTTTGACACCGCGAAAGTAGAAATCAAGAAGGAGCATCAATTGTTGATGGTTAGTGAAACCACTAGTTTCAAGAAGGGCAAGGGCAGGAAGGGATACTTCATGAAATGGCAAATCAGTTGCTGCTCTAGTGAAGAAACCCAAGGTTGAACCCAAGCCCGAGACTTAGTGCTTCTATGATGAGGGGAACAGTCACTGAAGCAGAACTACCCTAGATACTTGGTAGATGAGAAGGCTGGCAAGGTCGACAGAAGTATATTGGATATACATTATATTGATGTGTACTTTACTAGTACTCCTAGTAGCACCATGGTAATAGATAGCGGTTCAGTTGCTAAGTGTTAGTAACTCGAAATAAAAGGCTACGGAATAAACGGAGACTAGCTAAAGGTGAGATGATGATATGGTTTGGAAGTGTTTCCAAGGTTGATGTGATCAAGCATCGCATACTCCCTCTACCATCGAGATTGGTGTTAAACCTAAATAATTGTTATTTGGTGTTTGCGTTGAGCATAGACATGATTTACGGTTATTCATTTAAGGAGAATAATGGTTACTCTGTTTATTTGAACAATACCTTCAATGGTCTTGCACCTAAAATGAATGGTTTATTGAATCTCGATCGTAGTGATACACATGTTCATGCCAAAAGATATAAGATAGTAATGATATAGTGCCACCTACTTGTGGCACTGCCATTTGAGTCATATTGGTATAAAACGCATGAAGAAGCTCCATGTTGATGGATCTTTGGACTCATTCGTTTTTGAAAAGATTGAGACATGTGAACCATGTCTATTGGTATATACGCATGAAGAAACTCCATGCAGATGGACCGTTTGGACTCACTTGATTTTGAATCACTTGAGACATGCAAATCATACCACATGGGCAAGATGACTGAAAGCCTTGTTTTCAGTAAAATGGAACAAGAAAGCAACTTGTTGGAAGTAATACATTTTGATGTGTGTAGTCCAATGAGTGATGAGGCACGCAGTGGATATCGTTATGTTCTTACTTCACAGATGATTTGAGTAGATACTGAGTATATTTACTTGATGAAACACAAGTCTGAATTATTGAATGGTTCAAGTAATTTCAGAGTGAAGTTGAAGATCGTCGTGACAAGAGGATAAAATGTCTATGATATGATCATAGAGATGAATATCTGAGTTGCGAGTTTGGTACACAATCGAGACATTGTGGAAATTGTTTCACAACTAACACCGCCTGGAACACCATAGTGTGATGGTGTGTCCGAACATCATAGATGCACCCCATTGGATATGGGGCATACCATGATGTCTCTTATCGAATTACCACTATCGTTCATGGGTTAGGCATTAGAGACAACCACATTCACTTTAAACAGGGCACCACGTAATTCCGTTGAGATGACACCGTATGAAGTATGGTTTAGAGAAACCTAAGCTGTCGTTTCTTGAAAGTTTGGGACTGCGACGCTTATGTGAAAAAAGGTTTCATCCTGATAAGCTCGAACCCAAAGCGGATAAATACATCTTCATAGGACACCCAAAACAGTTGGGTACACCTCCTATTTCAGATCCGGAAGCAAAAGTGATTGTTTCTAGAAACGGGTCCTTTCTCGAGGAAATGTTTCTCTTGAAAGAATTGAGTGGGAGGATGGCGGAGACTTGATGAGGTTATTGAACCATCACTTCAACTAGTGTGTAGCAGGGCACAGGAAGTTGTTCCTATGGCGCCTACACCAATTGAAGTGGAAGCTGATGATAGTGATCATGAAACTTCAGATCAAGTCACTACCAAACCTCGTAGGTCGACAAGGATGCATACAACTTCAGAGTGGTACGTAATCCTGTCTAGGAGGTCATGTCTCTAGACAACAATGAACCTACGAGCTATGGAGAAGCGATGGTGGGCCAGGATTCCGACGAATGGCTCGAGGCCATAAAATCCGAGAGAGGATCCATGTATGAAAACAAAGTATAGACTTTGGAAGAACTACTCGATGGTCGTAAGGTTGTTGAGTACAAATGGATTTTAAAAGGAAGACAGACAATGATGGTAAGTGTCACCATTAAAAAAGCTCGACTTGTCCTAAGATGTTTTCCGACAAGTTCAAGGAGTTGACTACGGTGAGACTTTCTCACTCGTAGCGATGCTAAGAGTCTGTTGGAATTATATTAGCAGTTACTGCATTATTTATAAAATCTTGCAGATAGGATGTCAAAACATTGTTTCCTCGACGATTTTCGTGAGGAAAGGTTGTATGTGATACAACCAGAAGGTTTTGTCAATCCTGAAAGATGCTAACAAGTATGCAAAGCTCCAGCAATCCTTCTAAGGACTGGAGTAAGCATCTCAGAGTTGGAATATACGCTTTGATGAGATGATCAAAGATTTTGGATTTATACAAAGTTTATGAGAAACTTGTATTTCCAAAGAAGTGAGTGGGAGCACTATAGAATTTCTGATGAGTATATGTTGTTGATGTATTGTTGATCAGAAATGATATAGAATTTCTAGAAAGGATATAGGGTATTTGAAAAGGTGTTTTTCAATGGAAAACCTGGATTAAGCTACTTGAACATTGAGCATCAAGATCTATAAGGATAGATCAAAAACACTCAATAATACTTTCAAGTAAATACATGTCGTGACAAGATTTTGAAGAAGTTCAAAATAGATCGGCGAAAAGGAGTTCTTGGCTGTGTTATAAGGTGTGAGTATTGAGTAAGACTCAAGACATGACCTCGGCAGAAGAGAGAGAAAGGACGAAGGTCGTCCCCTATGCTTTAGGCGTAGCTCTACAGTATGCTATGCTGTGTACCGCACCTGAAGTGTGCCTTGCCATGAGTCAGTCAAGGGGTACAAGAGTGATCCAGGAATGGATCACTGGACAATGGTCAAAGTTATCCTTAGTGTACTAAGGAATTTTCTCGATTATGGAGGTGGTAAAAGAGTTCGTCGTAAAGGGTTACGTCGATGCAAACTTTAACACTAATCCGGATGACTCTGAGTAGTAAACTGGATTCATGTAGTAGAACAGTTATTTGGAATAGCTCCAAATAGCGCATGGTAGCTGCATCTACAAGATGACATAGAAATTTTTAAAGCACACACGGATCTGAATGGTTCAGACCCATTGACTAATAACCTCTCTCACAGGCGAGATATGATCAAACACCATGGGTGTTGGATTCATTACAATCACATAGTGATATGAACTAGATTACTAACTCTAGTGCAAGTGGGAGACTGTTGGAAATATGCCCTAGAAGCAATAATAAAATGGTTATTATTGTATTTCCTTGTTCATGATAATTGTCTATTGTTCATGCTATAATTGTATTAACTGGAAACCGTAATACATGTGTGAATACATAGACCACAACATGTCCCTAGTGAGCCTCTAGTTGACTAGCTCGTTGATCAACAGATGGTCATGGTTTCCTGACCATGGACATTGGATGCCATTGATAACGGGATCACATCATTAGGAGAATGATGTGATGGACGAGACCCAATCCTAAGAATAGCACAAGATCGTGTACTTCGTTTGCTAAAGCTTTTCTAATGTCAAGTATCATTTCCTTAGACCATGAGATTGTGTAACTCCCTGATACCGTAGGAGTGCTTTGGGTGTACCAAACGTCACAACATAACTGGGTGGCTATAAAGGTGCACTACGGGTATCTCCGAAAGTGTCTGTTGGGTTGGCACGAATCGAGACTGGGATTTGTCACTCCGTATGACGGAGAGGTATCTCTGGGCCCACTCGGTAATGCATCATCATAATGAGCTCAATGTGACTAAGTAGTTAGTCACGGTATCATGCATTATGGAACAAGTAAAGTGACTTGCCGGTAACGAGATTGAACGAGGTATTGGGATACCGACGATCGTATCTCGGGCAAGTAACATACCGATTGACAAAGGGAATTGCATACGGGATTGCTTGAATCCTTGACATCGTGGTTCATCCTATGAGATCATCATGGAACATGTGGGAGCCAACATGGGTATCCAGATCCCGCTGTTGGTTATTGACCGGAGAACGTCTCGGTCATGTCTGCATGGTTCCCGAACCCGTAGGGTCTACACACTTAAGGTTTGGTGACGCTAGAGTTGTTATGGGAAATAGTATGTGGTTACCGAAGGTTGTTCGGAGTCCCGGATGAGATCCCAGACATGACAAGGAGCTCCGGAATGGTCCGGAGGTGAAGATCGGTATATTGGACGAAGGGTATTGGAGTCTGGAATTGTTCCAGGGTTACCAGGTGATGACCAGCGTGTCCGAAAGGGGTTTCGGAGGCCCCGACAAGCGTTGGGGGGCCTTATGGGCCAAGGGGAGAGGGCACATCAGCACACTAAGGGGCTGAGCGCCCCTCCCACCCCATCTCACGTAACCAGGAGAGGTGGGGGCGCCACCCCTAGGGCAGCCGCCCCTCCCGGCTTGCGGGGCAAGTTTCCTAGGGGGTGGGGGCGCCCAAACCCATCTAGGGTTTCCCCTGTGGCCGCCGCCCCTCCCCTAGGGAACCCTAGGGCGCCTCCCCCTCCTCCATTCCCCCTATATATAGTGAGGGAGAGAGAGGGCAGCCGCACCCTTCCCCTGGCGCAACCCTCTCCCTCCTCCAACACCTCCTCCTCCTCCGTAGTGCTTGGCGAAGCCCTGCCGGAGAACCACGAGCTCCATCACCACCATGTCGTCGTGTTGTCGGAGTTTTCCCTCAACTTCTCCTCTCCCCTTGCTGGATCAAGAAGGAGGAGACGTCCCCGGGCTGTACGTGTGTTGAACGCGGAGGCACCGTTGTTCGATGCTTAGATCGGATTCAGCCGCGATCTGAATCGCTTCGTGAATGACTCCACCGACCGCGTTCTTGTAATGCTTCCTCTTCACGATCTTCAAGGGTATGAAGATGCACTCCCTCCCTCTCTCTCTCTCTCTCGTTGCTAGAATCTCCATAGATTGATCTTGGTGTTGCGTAGAAAATTTTGAATTTCTGCTATGTTCCCCAACAACACCTAACCAATCTAGGAGACACCACTCTCCAAAAGGTAATAGATGGTGTGTTGATGATGAACTCCTTGCTCTTGTGCTTCAAATGATAGTATCCCCAATACTCAACTCTCTCTCAAAGATTTGGCTATGGTGGAAAGATGGTTTGAGTGGAAAGCAACTTGGGGAAGGCTAGAGATCAAGATTCTTGTGGTTGGATTGGAATGTCTTGGTCTCAACACATGAGTAGGTGGTTCTCTCTCAGAAAATGAGTAGTGAAAGTGTAGGAACGTTTTGATGGCTCTCTTACTGATGGAGAAGGGGGTGGAGGGGTATATATAGCCTCCACGCAAAATCCAACCGTTACACACAAATTCCCAAACTCGGTGGGACCAAATGGTTAAACTCAGTCAGACCGACTTGGTTCAAAATGTGAACGTTAGAGTTTTTGGTGGGACCGACAAGGTCAACTCGGTGAGACCGATGTGCTAGGGTTAGGGAAAAACCTCATCTCGGTGAGACCGATTGCGTGTACTCGGTGAGGACCGATTTTGGCAGTAAGCAAACAGAGACTTGGTCAAGCAAACTCGGTGGCGCCAGATGAATCAAATCGGTGGGGCCGAGTTTGACTTTAGGATTAGGACATATGTGGAAATGTGAAAGTGGTTGAGGGCTTTGGAGCATATCAGTAAGCACTTTGAGCAAGCAAGACATTAAGCAACACCTCATCCCCTTTTTATAGTATTGGCTTTCCTATGGACTCAATGTGATCTTGGATCACTAAAATGAAAATGTAGAGTCTTGAGCCTTTGCCAATATTTGTCCTTAGCATCTTGAAGGGGTTCCACATCCTCTTGTCCTGCCACTCCAATGTTGAACTCATCTGAAATATACTAGGTAGAAGTATTAGTCCAACAGAAGATATGTTGACATTAATTACCAAAATCACCCAGGGAGCACTTGTCCTTTCACATTATTTGCATCTACATAAGTGAATTGGGTATTCATATTACCTTTGTAGATTACAAACCCTAGATGGCAATCTCTTCGCAGCAAGAACGGGCTGGAGAACATTCAAAGCTTCGTCCCCAGCGGAGTCGCCAAAAAGTGTGTTCGCACATGAATACGTCATCGTGTACCCTCGACGCCGGGGGTGATGCACCGCAGCTCACGTCGAAGGAGACCCGGCCGGAAGCACGGTATGCAAGCAATCCGGTGGGTGCTTTTGAGAACCCGAAACCCCACACGCCCGGGAGGGACCCCGTCAGGGTGCGTTGCGGCTATGGGCTACCCTAGGTCGACCTGATCGCCCCTATGGTCTCGAGGTTCGCCGCTCTGCAACAAAAAAAACGAACGAAGAATGAGAAGAAGAAAACAAGGGAGAAGATAAAAGTAAAGGTAAAAGTGGTAGATGATTTGTTCGATTGTGTGTTGTTCAATCGGCCGTCACCCCTTAGGTATATAAGAGGCAGATGGACTTTCCCTACAAGAAAAGGACTCCAAATTACATCCAAATCTTTCCAAAATTAACTGAACTCGGATTTTGGTAAGTCTGGAACTTCAGTTCGGTTTTTAGGTCCCACAGGCCACAAACGACCTCAGATGAAGATGAGCTCAGAAGCAAATTTGACCGTTTCGACGAGACAGACTACTTTTGTGTAAACGTTTTTCGATTTGAGGCCATCTTCAGGGCCGAATCGCTCGCGCAAGACAGCCTATTATTCGCGCTACCCATCAGACACCATGTCCGATTGGGCAAGCGACTTTTTGCCTGGTGGCAGGGCTGCACTTGAGTGGCTCTAAGTTTTACATACGATCTCGGATTGAGATGATTTTTATATTAAAATCGACAGTTTCGACGAGACGAGACAATTCATGTGGAAACTTTTCTCATATGTGGTTGTCTTGGAGGCTTAATTGGCCGAACAATACTCTGAATACAAAATCTTAATACTTTGAGCATAGTTTCGGCCCTTGAGATGAGGTATGGGGATGGCCCAAACTTCAAAGATGTTCATTTCGATAATACGAAACTTTTTTATGTAGATCACTTTTTCATTTGAGGCCATATTAATTAAATTCTTGACCGTGCCAAAATTTGGTGTCAACACGTAGCTTCTTTTTTTAGAATTTGCAATGTATAGCAATCATGCTACACCAGTAACAAGATGTACTTACTGTATGCTGTGCAGCCCAGCAGCCAGATATTTGCTACAGCTACAGTCATCCCAAATACTAGATTTGCCCCATGTCATTTTATCTGGAAAGAATTTGCTATAGCTACAGTCAGCCCAAATACTAGATTCGCCCCATGTCATTTTATCTGGAAAGCCTCAGCGTCAGATCGCGGCGACTATATCTCGCATTCAGCGAAACATCCCCTGCCGTCTAGTTGAAGAGTCCACACTCATCGGGCCAGTCCATTCACGCAGAGTTAACTAAAACAAACAGAGAAGGAAAAATAGAGTGCTAGCGAGATCAAACTCAGGTCTCAAGTTCTCCCAGCGCGGATCTGTAGATCACGTGCGGACGCCGGCCTCCACGCGGTTCTGCTCGTCTGTGGCCTGGTGCCGGTGTGCGGGCGGCCAGAGTCTTGGAACCGACGACTATCTATGGTATGCCAGACAATCGGATCTGTAGTCAGGCGGTCGGTACGTTGCTTTGTGATCCAGATCCGGTAGGCCTGTTCGGTGGTGACTGACATCCTATGGCTCCACGATGGCGGTGGTCATCCGAAGGTTTTAGGAAGGGTTCATCTCTCGAGATCCGGCAGTTGACTTCGGCGATGAGATGCAAATCTACGGACGGCGGCTTGATGCAGAGCGATGGTTGTGCAGCGGCGACGACACATCGCATGTACTGCTGTGATTGCGGAGAAATGGTGGCGACAACACATGAGTGACTTTGATGGTGGTGCTATTCGAGCACCTGGTCTAGAGCTCCGGGGTGAAAGCCTAGGTTCGACCAGAGTTGGTCGTACCTGGCAATAACAATGTTTTTTACGTTGTTATCTTGTTGAAGGTATTGCTCGGACATGCTTCAGACTGATTCTTCAGGGTAAAAACCTAGATTCTGGCCTTTGTGGCTGCATCCGGTGACGATGACGCTTGAGCGTCGCTCCCTTCTTGAAGGTGTTGTTGTTGAAGACCTCATCGTCCATGTGGTGTCATGATATGGTTGATGCAGATATGGTCATTGTTGTAGTTTTGGCGATCGCTGATCTGATTGCTTTGGGACTTTTTTTTTCCTCGCCTATGCATTGCTTTGGTCTTATGACTTTGCTAATTGTCGGCGTGTTTGTGTGTTGGTGTTGGTTGTGTGCATCTTAACTATGCAGAGACCGAGTGCGCGCTCATCATGTTTTGTATTTTATTGATGCTTCATTTTGACTCAATAAAATCCACCCATTGTCGAAAAAAGGCTGCTAGCCACTGCGCCCACACCCCCTTCTTGGCAAATATTAGGGGCGCCGTGTACTTGAGGCGGAATGAGCCCGTTTTTTCTTTCCACCGGCTTTCCTTTTCTTCTGTTTTTTCATCTGTTTTTTCTCATTTATTTCTTTTTTCGTTGATTTTATTCAGTTTTCTATATTTATTTTTTTGGTTTTCACTTGGTTTTCCTTTCCATTTTCTTCAGGTTTTTGTTTCTTTTTTCTTTGGTTTATTTTGTTACCCTTTCAAAAAAGTTATTTCATTCATTTTTTGTGTATGTCAACAACATTTTTTAAATACACGTTTAGCATTTTTGAAATACAAATTTAACATTTTTAATACATGGTCAATATTTTGTAATACACATTTTTTACATTTTTTAAATGCTTGATTAACATTTTCAACTTTGATTTTTTTTCAAATGCTTGATTACCAGTTTTCAAATAAAAGATTTGTCTTAAAAAAACATGTCAATATTTTTTGTATACACATTTAACATTTCCCAAAGTCTTGATGAACATTATTCAAACACTTGTTCAAACATTTTTCAAATGCTTGATTAACATTTTCATATATATTATAAAACAATTCATCATTTTTTAATACATGGTAAAGAATTTTATTATACACATTTAACATTTTTCAAATACTCATTCAACATTTTTTCCAAATTTTTTATTAACATTTTTATATACATAATAAAAAAGTTCATCATTGTTTAATACTTGATCAACAATTTTTCTATACAAGTTCAACATTTTCCGAATGCTTGGTTAACATTTTTCAAATACTCGTTCAACATTTTTCAAATACTTGTTAGAAGTTTTCCAAATGCTTGTTCAATATTTTTCAAATACTGTTGAACATTTTCCAAAAAAAATTGTAGAGTGTTTTTTATTGACCATTCATCACCCTGGGCGAGGAATAATTATTCTTCACACCTCTCTGTTTTAATATCAATGCACCATAATTTTACGTTGCGTCAATTTTGTCTTATTTCAAACGTAAAACGAGAACATAAGAAAATATATAATCATCATAAAAAATATTTTATGTTACGTAAAATTACAAATGTAAAAACATAGTGTAAAATGTACATAAAATGCATTTCTTCTGGTCTTATGACCTATATGTTGTTTCTTATGTCAAATTTTACGCAGTGAGTTTATATGAATGTAACTATTTGTATTTCAAATATAATTTATCTATGAAATAATCGTAAGATTACCTAGGTATATATACCATATTTTAAAGTGTAAACAAAAGTACAAAAATAAAGCAAAAAACAAAACGGAAAACGTAGAAAAAACAAGGATGCAGCCTCCCCCGCGGGTTGGCCGGCCCACCTGGCTTGCCCCCTTGAGTGAGTCGAACTGTAGACTCGTTGATGGCGAGATATAGCAAAATCACTAGTTGAGGAGTACTCGTTGCAAAGATCACTCCAACCTCC
Source organism: Triticum dicoccoides (assembly GCF_002162155.2). Taxonomy (NCBI): domain Eukaryota; kingdom Viridiplantae; phylum Streptophyta; class Magnoliopsida; order Poales; family Poaceae; genus Triticum; species Triticum dicoccoides. The sequence continues at coordinate 296,644,977 of NC_041389.1, forward strand.
CGAGTTGTAACAGTGACGCGTTGCATGGTGCGCCACTTGTCGCAACCTGGGAGTTTTCCCTTTTTTCGTATATCCGTTTATTTAAAACATTTTATCACTTAAATTGTGCGTTCAAATTTTGAACCGCTTTTATCGTTGGATTTATCGCGTCGAGATCTTCAAAACTAGATCCCATGTTGATATATTTTGATGAACTTTTTTTCACGAAAAAAGGACAAAAAAATGAACCGGAAACACGGTTTTTCCTTTTTCGAAAGAGTCACGCCCGTGCCTCTCACGGAATCACAACTGTGCCTTTCATGAAAGCAAAACAGTGACTCTCGCGGAAGAAAAAAAACATGTTTTTTCGTTTCCGAGGAGGCACGGCCGTGACTCTCGCGAAAGCACAACCGTGCCTCTCGCGGAAGCAAAACCATAACTCCCGCGAAAGAAAAAAAAATAGAAAACGCGTTTCTTTTTCCGAGGAGGCGCGGCTGTGACTCTCGCGAAAGCACAACCGCGCCTCTCGCGGAAGCAAAACCGGGACTCTCACGAAAGGAAAATAAAAAAAACACGTTTTTTTCCATTTCCGAGAGGCACGGCTGTGACTCTGGCTAAAGCACAACCGTGCCTCTCGTGGAAGCAAAACCGTGACTCTCGCGAAAGGAAAAAAAACAGAAAACATGTTTTTTTTCGTTTCCAAGAGGCACGCCCGTGACTCTTGCAAAAGCAAACCCCTGCCTCTCGCGAAAGCAAAATCGTGGCTCTCGCGAAAGAAAAAAAACACATTTTTTCACAAAATGTTTTTTTGAATTTTTTGGGGTCCAAAAGTTCTGGAAGACCGGTGAAAAACCGAAACATAAAAATAAACCAAAAAAAAACGTTTAAAAAGCCAAAAATGCGCGCGGAAAAATAAAAAATATATTCAAAGGAAGCGTCCAGAGTGCGACACGTGGCGGGTGAGCTCTGAGCGCGCCAAATGGCGCTGATCGTTGCGAGGCTCCCGAAGGAGCGCTCGTTAATTAGTTGCTCTCGAGATATAGGGGCTCCCACGTCAGATAGCTGGGGATTCACCGGAAGGACGATAGGCAGCCAATGTGAGTTGGGCCCGGCCATTAACCGTCTATTTTATACTGGTCTTTTGTTTTTCCCCTTTTCCACCAAAAAAAGCTGTTTCATTTACCGGATTTTCTTCTGATTTTTTCCCTTTTCTGCCTTTCTTTTTTACTTGTTTTCTTAGGTTTTTTGTTTGTATTTTCTTTTCTTCCAAGAAAAATCAGAAATTCAAAAAATGGCCTCGTTTAAAAAAATCACCAATCAAAAAAAGTTCATGATTGAAAAAACAGGAATTTCAAAAATGCTCGCGCTTTTCAGAAAATGCTCCTCTTTTCAAAATGTCTTCACATATTAAACAAATGTTCAGGAATTCAAAAAATGTTCACGTTATTCTGATTGTTTTAAAAAATCATGTTTTCAAAAAATGTTTGAGAATTTCAAACAAATCGTGTTTTTTAATTGTTCAGAATCTTGAAATAATTTCAAAATATGTTTCTTTAAATATGGTCAATGTTAAAAATCAATTTTTCCCAAAAAAAGTTTGATTTTTCCCAAAAGCATGTTCACAAAAAATTCTAAATTCGGTGCTACAGTACGGTCTGCTACAGGAACTGCTTCGCTACATTACCCCTTGGGAAAAATTGGACTCAACATGGATGGACTAGTTTGCTGCAGTACATGGGGTGCGAATACGGGCGCCACAGTAAAACTGGTTTTCTATAGTACTCGCGAGTGAGCCAGCCTCGGTGGGGTGCCCCCTATGCGAATACACAGGTATATGTAGGGTGTCCTATTTGGGTCTTTCGCCAAAGGGGAGAAGA
>NC_041389.1:296646945-296669532 GCF_002162155.2 Triticum dicoccoides
TCCGCATCTGTCGGCGTAGCAAAAAATGTATTAACCCTCATCACTTTTATTTTAACCCTGTTTGTTAAATTTACTGTTTGCGGTCGGGCGTGGACATGTGGATGCTGTCGCTCATGTGGGCCTTCTCCACGGCCCGGGAAGGAAGCTCCTTGCGAACTGGCCACATTGGCGATTAGCATTCCATGTTCAGGAAAACTTGTGTTTTTTTAACACAGTACAATCGCATGATGCTCACATATACATATACCTTCACTCAGATGAACATACTAACGCACACCTTACCTCTATTAGCATCTTTGAGATATTTAGCCGCCTCAAAACATATTCAGATTGACAAAGTCACTATGGACGGCTCGTATATATGTACATACAATACCCCATGTGGTACTACGGGAATTTGTAGCAATAAAGTTTGCGTAACATAAAATTAGAGTATATAACAATTGAAACCCCACCATATTCTCATATGAACGGTAGAAATCTAGCAATGGATGTATGGTGGATGCACAATATAGTGCCTTTTGACCTTTTGCTTCAGTTATTTGTTGTTGAAAATTAAGAAGTAAAATATGGATGATGTGAAAGGCTTGCATGTGGTCGACGATGTGAAGGGCATGCATGTGTTAGAAAGTGAAAAAGTTGAGGGCTTGCATTCACTTGATGATGTTGAGGATTTGCATGTGGTGTAAAGTGGAGGTGTTACATGCGTTGATGATACGGAGGGCATGCATGTGCTCAAAAATATTAATTATTATTTCAAAATATGTTAATGGTTTATTACAAATAGTCACTATTTAAAACAAAACATGTAGTATTAAAATGTTCATCAAATATTAAAAAGAATAATCATGTTTAAGTTTATCATGTATATCAAAATTATTATGATATATTTAATGTTCATCGTGTATTTAGAAAATATCAATGAAACTGAAAGATTATCCACCCATTTTAAGGAAATGTATGCAATAAAAAAAATGTGTTCACGCATTATGAAAAAGTTTCATAAAAAGTGTTCGCATATTATTAAAAAATGTTTGTATAACTTCCGAAAATGTTCACCCATTTAGGAAGCATTTTTTAATTTTTAAGAAGTGTTCACACATTTTCAAAATAAAGCATGTATTTTCAAAATGTGTTTGTAATTTTTTGGAAAAAATAAAGAAGAAAAGACAAAAAGCAAACAGGATAAAAGAAAATATATGTGTGTAATAAAATGTAGTATTTTGATTAAAAATAATAAACGTGAACAACAGGAAAAGGTAATAAAGATAAAAAACAAGAAGAAGAAAAAAATGACCCGGCCCTGTGCTGGAAGCGGGCGATCCGTACAAAAACATTCATCATGTTTGCCAACCCAATTTAGCGCGCCGTGTTGGCAAGTGGACACTGCATTTCACAATTGGCGAGACATAGCATCTGTATAGCTTCCCGGCGCGCAGGAGGTCGCAGTTGCAGAAAAGCCTACATAAAAGAGCCTCGGTGGTTTATTTCTTGATTCTTTTGTTTGGATTTCTTACTTCGATTTTTCCATCGGTTCCGTGTGTGTACTGTAGCACGTCACACTACATGTGCCCTCGTCTTGTGGTTCACAAGGAAGCATAAGTGAAGCACATGCATATTATCACGGGGAGTACAAGTTAGTTGTTAACTTGTGCTTCAAAAAAATCATTGTTGGAACATATCAACATGTGATATGTTTCAAAATTTCTGAAGATAGGATCGCAAATTTTTGATCATGACACATAAGCAAAGTTAGATGTATTGTAACACATTATTTAATGAGGGAAGAGAGAGCTATCATATCTTAATCTGGATATAGCTCTTAGCATAAAAATCAAGACAAGTCATACTTTTCCTCACACAAAACATGTTAAATAAGAACTCTTTTAGATACGCCAACAAGATATAGAAGTAATGCATTGGACAAGCTATATCTAAATACATACTTAATGCATATAAGATAGCTTAAAATAAGCATTGGGACTGCCATTAGTGTTAATGGATTAAAAGAAAAAGGGAATAGTAACTACATAAAGAAGGGTTAATGACATGTGAGCACACAAATAAGAGCAAATGACATGTATATTTTTTGAAGTAAAGATGATACCCCACACGTTGTTGCGGGAACTATTTGAAATTATTTCATTGAGATTTGTTTGTATGAAACATTGGTATTTTGACTAACAATGTGTGAACTGAAACTAGCATATAATTTACTGCATTTGATTATTCTAAAGTTGTAGAACATTTATTAAATATGAGTAGCATGCATGGTGCATGCTAATGTAGGTCTTTCCCCATGATAGTGGCATGATGAGATGTCATACTTGCATGTTGAGAAAATTGGAGTTAGTGAATATGAATTATTTAGTTAATACATGCTGACATGATGATGTGGTATATTTACATGTTGAGAGAATTGGAGTTAGTGGAGATTAACTATTTAAGTGTATAAGATTAGATGTTATCTCACACATTGGTGCGTGAATGTATCGCAATATATGATAGATACGCCAACAAGATATAGAAGTAATGCATTGGACAAGCTATATCTAAATACATACTTAATGCATATAAGATAGCTTAAAATAAGCATTGGGACTGCCATTAGTGTTAATGGATTAAAAGAAAAAGGAAATAGTAACTACATAAAGAAGGGTTAATGACATGTGAGCACACAAATAAGAGCAAATGACATGTATATTTTTTGAATTAAAGATGATACCCCACACGTTGTTGCGGGAACTATTTGAAATTATTTCATTGAGATTTGTTTGTATGAAACATTGGTATTTTGACTAACAATGTGTGAACTGAAACTAGCATATAATTTACTACATTTGATTATTCTAAAGTTGTAGAACATTTATTAAATATGAGTAGCATGCATGGTGCATGTTAATGTAGGTCTTTCCCCATGATAGTGGCATGATGAGATGTCATACTTGCATGTTGAGAGAATTGGAGTTAGTGAATATGAATTATTTAGTTAATACATGCTGACATGATGATGTGGTATATTTACATGTTGAGAGAATTGGAGTTGGTGGAGATTAACTATTTAAGTATATAAGATTAGATGTTATCTCACACATTGGTGCGTGAATGTATTGAAATATATGATATATTTGGTTGCATGAAACTATAACATTTAGATAATAATATATAAATATATTTTTAATTATTGTATGGTTGTAAAATATTTATATTTATAAATATAAAAGGCATAATACAAAAAAAACTAATCATGAGAGCTAAGCTAAGTTCACAACAAGACGTTGACATTACTGGTTGTTTTTTTCACTAAAAAGGACATTACTGGTTGTTTTCATACGTGACGGATGTGTACGATAAGTCATACTACGCCATATGTAACGGAAGTTACTCCAAAGACTTACCTAATCAAAGTCCCTAAAAAAGACCCTAATCAAAGTCGGATTTGTCGCTTGAGCGGGGGAGAGAGTATTAAGATTCGTGCCAGTCCTCGTAGGGTACACGCGTCCCGCCCAGATCCCGTCGTAGGTTTCTTCCCTCGGTCGTCGTCGTCACCCGAAGAAAAGAGGAGGAGAAGAGAGAGCAGCCAGGCCGCCACGCCCGCGAGCCGCCGCACGCCAACGGAGCGGAGAGGGCCCTCCTCCTCCGGCCGCCGCGATTATTCTAGCCTCTTCCAATCCTCCGCCGCCGCTCCTCCCTGCACTCCGCCCGCCTCGCGTAGGGCGTCATCGCATTGGATTTGCCCCCCGGCCAGAGCCGCCATGGAGCCGGAGTCCGCCGACGATGCAGCGCTCGCCGGTTGCAAGGTATCCGCATCTCTGCGCATATTCCTTCATGCCTCATACTTTTGCCATTCCATCGGGACGTGTTCCGCGGTGGATGCCCGCTTCTACTCTGCACGACGGCGACCTCAATCTGGTGACGGGTCGGTTCTAATTCTACGGCCCTCCCCCGGCGACCCCCTCCCATAACATAGAACTCTGACGAGCCATCTTGATTAGTTTCGTACTCCTACCGCTTAATAGGTTTCTGCTTAGCAGATTAGGGACAGGGAAACTCTTGATTGATCGTCGCTTGTCAATTCCCTTCTGTAACTTAAACTAGCTTTACTTACCAAGTTTGGCTACTAGGTCCATACATATAACTGCTTACAATTAGACCGCAGCTGCGCATCTTACATCGTTACAAGTTGTTTTCTGTAGAGATTGCAATTTGGGATTCGACATTGCTGACGCCCAAGCTGACATGCCCTACTAACATTTTGCTAGGTGCTGAAACTCCTCACAGTTAGTATTTCTTAGTCTTCTTGCGTTGCTTGTTTCCGCAAAACTAGCTGATTTCTTTATCTGTTTGCCGTTCTCTTGCGCTGGTACTGTTTACATTGCTCGGCAACTTCACTTCAGTAAGATTGTTTGGAGGGATGCAATAGTAACCAAGTTTTAGATTCGAGTTCCATTGCTAAATGTCATTGCTGCGTCACCTTCACTTTAGTGGTACTTAATATCTGTATATTGTAGTTGATAGCTACTGGGTGCTCTTACTCAAGCATTCGACAACAGTCCAGAACTGACGTTATATTACACTATACCATGCCCTTACTCATGTATAGTATACAGGATAGCAGCGGCATCGATATTTCTGCCCTCAGCTCCTCGCATCATCTGATAAAACTTGTTTCTTGTTTACATCACTATGTATAATCAATTGGAGTGGTCTATACAAGTGATTATCTTATTTAGCACCCCTTTTCATGTATGTGTTAGTCTTGTCCTAAAGGAATAGACATATGTGGCTTATTCATCTGTTTTATGTCGCTGATAGCTAATTGCTTTGTTGCAGGACAAGTTGAAGCACTTCCGAATAAAAGAGCTAAAAGATGTCCTGCATCTGCTTGGACTTTCAAGGCAAGGAAAGAAGCAGGTTTGTTCAATGCAATTTCGTATATCTACATGAATACATTCTACAAATATAAATTCTACTTATTGCTTTACTTTACAAGTTTACATCACTTGCTCAAATGTTTCAATCTTCCCTTTACTTTGGGAACAAATAATCGATTGGATTGTCAAGTCATCCTTACCAATACTGTAACATCTTTCGGAACTAATTAACTTCTCTGTGCCTTTTAGTACTTATATTGAGTATTTACTTCTAAGCCATTTTTCGTTTTTCTGATTTTGCTTTACAATTCCAGGAATTGGTGGATAAAATCTTAGCAATACTATGTGATCAACAAGATCAAGGTGCATTGTTTTTTGTCTTTCTTCTTCCAAAAATGGCCCTTTTATACTGGTGTTTGTCTAAAGGTACAAGAGGAATAACTTTCATATTGTTCTTGCAGTATCACAACTGAATGCCTTAACAAAGAAACCGGCGGTTGAAAAAGAAACCGTGTTGAAAATAGTTGATGAAACCTTTAGGTGAGTTTATACATTTGTTCACATATTGACCTTGTGTTTGTATTATTTGGATTGACTCCTGTGTTTTGTCATACACTCATACTATCTGTTTTCGCTTACTATCTAGGAAACTGCACAGTCCTGCAAATTCTGCTGCAGCCTCACCAAATCAGATTGATTCAGGACAAAGTGTAAAGCCTAAAAAAAAGTTAAATGGTTCTGCTCAAAAGGATGTCAAGGTCCGTTGTCCTTGTGGTAGCTCCATGGCCAATGGATCCATGATAAAGGTACAGTTTTCATCACAAATATGACTACTTGACAGTTTGATTGTTTTTTCATTTTCTCCAACCAATGCAGTAAGACCACAATTTGTTCCTTGATTATGCAGATTTTATGTTGAATCATTAAATCAGTTTATTTATGTACATTCTGAAAGTTCAAAGCAGTGAATTGTTCTTATATTCTAAAACCCCCAAACTTTTAATTGTTTTGGAACACAGAACTTATTTTATTATGAATATCATGTGTTTATGAAACTGGCAGTTCTGTTCTTGATGGTTCTGTTTGTTTCCACCTAACTTGCTTGGCCCTTGCAGTGTGATAATCCACAATGCAATGTCTGGCAACATGTTGGTTGTGTTATCATATCCGAGAAGTCTGCAGAGAGTGTTCCTCAGGAATTACCTTCCAGCTTCTACTGTGACATCTGTCGAATAAATAAGGCCGATCCGTAAGTTCTTCAAAACTTTCATGTAATATCAAACTCATCTTTTGTTCTGCCTGCTTGCTTTTCAACATTTAAGGCTGAGAACATTATCTAATCAAGAACATTATCTAATCATTTCCTTATTCTCCAGTATTAATATTAAATGACCGGCTGTTTTAACATAGTTTCCTTCTATAACTTGCAGTTTCTGGGTCACTATCAATCATCCATTACTTCCAACATCAATAGCTCCTTCCAAAATAGCGACTGATGGGTGAGTTATGCATTGAATATTATTAACACTCACTTGATCGGTGCAAAAATTGATGAATTAAACTGAACCATGACATTCTGAAATTTGCATAGTTTTTGTGTGTGATTCTTTTCTATGGTCCAGGTCATATACTATACAGTATCTTGAGAAAACCTTTCCATTATCAAGAGCTAATAGGGAAATGCTACAGAAAGCCGAATATGACATTCAGGTTCTTTTTGGTTTCCTTCTTCATTTCCTTGAAGTATTAGTTTTGTCCAGTGTCATCCTTCAATAAGTGTTTCTTTGGTCATGCATTATTAAGAAATGCCAGATTGTAATTCAATGATTTGGCTGTGACTTGCGAGTATAGTTATGGTCACTGTATGCTATTTCCAGTCATCTTATGCCATACTAGAGACTATCAGACCACTGTATGTATGCATTGTTGACATTAAGTTTCTTTGCACCACTTATCTTCTTGCAGGTTTGGTGTATCCTTCTTGATGACCAAGTTCCTTTCAGGATGCAATGGCCTTTACACTCTGATATGCAAATTAATGGTAATATGCATTGGCCTACTAGATAACATCCTTTGATATAGATCTATAGAAAATTGTTTATTTAGCTTAAAGGACACATACTCAAGTTCATTGCACAGGTTTGGTTTCTTACGAGTCATGTAATCTACAAGTATCCATGGAAGATGCATCTTTAACATTTGCCTTATTGTTATACTTGGTGCACACACTGACACTGTTCCCCGCCATGCACCTGATTGAAGGACGGGCTTCATATTTGCCTTCCAGACTAATATTTGGCTGTTAAAATGAGTTCATGTTTGCATGGTGATTTACTTTCCTAGGTTTATGTGGTGTGACCAAAGCTAGATGTAGCTTGTGCTCGGTTGCTGCGCCGAATACCATTTGTCATCTTGTGTTGCATTCCCTTGTCCGATTACGAGCGATATGTGTGTGCACGTCTGTATGCATGTTAATCCTTTTAGCTTCCCAGTCCTGCTTCAAAAATGCCTCTTTCTCCTCTCCTTTATGATGGAGCCTGGTTGGATTCTCTTGTATAGTTGTATCTCTGCTTTAGTCCCAGCCTCCTACTCCCCCCACCCCCTGCGGGTATTCTCTTACTACTGTTCTATTAATTTCAATCATCATAGATCTGATTCATATTAGCAGTTCTTTTTCTCCCCCTCAGGTGTTCAAGTCAGGGTTGTTAACCGGCAACCTACACAGCAGTTAGGGGCCAATGGTAGAGATGATGGTCTTGTAGTAAGTCTTGTTGCCATGGAGCATGCTCTCTCTTATTCTTGCTTTTGAATGATTTGCCGAAATACCTATTATATTCTTTAGTTGATTATTAGTTACATTTTCTGTATGGATGTTTGTTGATCCTACTCATCATTTCTCTTTGCAGTTAACGGAATATTGCAAAGAAGGACCTAATAAAATTGTTCTATCTAGAAGTGACTCCCGCATGTTCTCTTTGGGTGTTAGAATTGCCAAGAGGAGGTCTCTGCAAGAGGTAACTGTTATGTATATTGTGTCACAGAAGGCGTTTCCACATTTCCATTGTCAAGACCGCCTACTATTAGATTGTTCATTTCATGAAGCATGTTTTTCTTCACCTTTTCCATAAATGCTGAATATGTTCTATTTCTCCCTCTCCTTGTCTTTCAACGTTTATAGGACATCTATTTGGTGATCGTGCATGCATGCAGTGTAGTGTGATTGACTCCAATAGGACTCTCTCCCCCTGTTGGAACACGGATCTCGCCCCCGTGCACCAAACACCTGTATCTTTCCTGCCACACTATTGTATCTCTCCGTCTCTACTTCTGCCTCCACTCCGGCACTGGCCATCACTGGCGTGGGGCGGTGCCACCGGAGAAGCTAAGAAACATCAATTTTTTGGCTAGGTGATCTACAATTTTCAACTATCAACATACATTTTTCTTCTCAAATGAATATCAACTTATAACTTCAAACACTGGAGCTTTCAACTCCATGAACACCCAACTCCCAGCCCAGTGAAAACCAACTTCACTTACAAAAGCAGTAACTTCCTACTCGAGGAATACCAATTTCTGACTCAACTAGTCGCATCCAACTTGATGAAACCAACCTCTAACTTGAAAAACACAGTAGATCCAAGAACGGCAGGGGGTGGAGCACACAGCTCCTAAATCGTGGTGTGAGTGACCCTCATTGAGGCGGCAGTGGGTGGGTGCTTTCATATCGGCGAGAAAATTGTTTATCTATGGATCCATATTGCGGATGCCCAGCGCGAGAGGCGATTGGGAAGCGGCCCAGCAGGTTAGGGGCATGACGGTGGGGACAATGATCCAGAGCCTTTGTGTGTGGTACTTGCAAAGGTATGGCGTGAGTGGTGGGCTGGTGGCCTGGTTGTTGGAGATAAGGTAGAAAGAAAATGGAAAGTACAAACCAGTGTCCATGGGAGAAAAACGTGTTGTTTCTGTCTGGCTGGGTGGGTGTGTTTGAAATTGATCACCACAGTGACCATGCGCCAACTTATGATGCTCGTAATGTTTTTTTTTTGAAATTCCATTAACCAGAACGGCCAGCCAAGTCGCTGGCAATCAATGCATGAACAAGGTCTGGCGCTCCATCTGGCCACAAGGCTGAGGATGCATGGCCCATTCGTGCACCGTGAGCAGCTAGAGAATCTGCTACCTTATTACAGCCCCTTGGGCAAAGAACAATCTCAAAAAAAGAAAAGTTTAAACGAGCAAGAACTTTAATCTCTCGGAAGATGACACCTATGGCAGAGCGATCCTGGGCCGTTCCTTTAATCGCCTGCACGAGCGTTGTGGAATCCGTCTTGACAATCACCGACGCCATACCCAACTGTTGTGCAGCTTGCAAACTCTTCAGACATGCCACGGCTTCAGAATGCAACGGGTTCAGTAAATAGGGTATGTTACCTGCACCAGTGGCAACAGCCTGACCACTTTTATCTCCGATGATGAAACCAAAAACCCCATTTGAATCATCCTGTAAAGCATTCCCATCAACATTTATTCTGAGTAAATCATCAGCTGGTGGTTCCCACCTCTGCTCCCACTTAGTCTGCTTAGTATCCTTTACTTCCCTCAGGTTAGTACAATCAATCAGGCTTGTTTGGATTCGGTGGCACACACTATCTGTAGATCGTCCCTACAAGTGGAACTCCACTGTATTCGGGAGGATAGCTATTTTATGTGATGAAAGACGGCGCGAAAGTACTAAAATAAGATTGTCTGTGATGGAATGTTCCTTATTCCAGTTGGTTCCTGGCCAGGATTTCTGATTTATCTCTAGCTATGGTGTTAAAAATATTTTTTCTTTCCAAACTCCAGGACTGTGATTTACGGTTCTGTTCCTTTCTTATAATTTGATAATGGGCAGGTCCTAAATTTGGTGCCGAAGGAACATGATGGCGAGAAGTTTGATCATGCCCTTGCTCGTGTGCGGCGTTGTGTTGGTGGTGGAGCTGAGGCAGATAATGCTGACAGTGATAGTGATATTGAGGTTGTGGCTGACAGGGTCTCTGTGAATCTCCGATGTCCGGTAATTACTCTGCCCATTAATGAGAATGTTTAGATGCGTAGATATTTGCTGATACTTGATCTGATATATCTGTTGCATCTGACCTCATGTCCATTGAATACCGAATATTGCATTTGCCACCTGATGGCCTGACATTATTTTATGTGTGAGCCATGACACCCAACGCTTAAATTTATTCTTCGAAAATTATCATACGTACTTTATATCATAATTGTCAACCCAGATGCTATTCAACAATCCCATAATGGCAATATGGTATTGTATGATCCATAGTATATTTTGCACTCCTTGACACAAAGTTAGCCATTATGTCTTTGTATGCTAGGTTCTGTAATATGTGCCTTCCTGAAAGCTAATTTATCTCGACAGATGACTGGTTCAAGGATTAAGATAGCTGGCAGGTTTAAACCCTGTGTCCACATGGGTTGCTTTGATTTAGAAGCTTTTGTGGAACTTAATCAACGTTCACGGAAGGTTTGGCTGTTTTTCGTAAATTGACCAATAATTCTCTTTCCCTTCTTTGCCTAATAAAACTACATGTTCCTGTCTGCAGTGGCAATGCCCAATTTGCCTGAAGAATTATTCTCTGGACAACATAATCATTGACCCATATTTCAACCGGATCACTTCGCTGGTGAGTTCATAGTGAAAATGATGTACATGTTCAAGTCTACATTAGTCCATTATGCATTATTTTGCCGACACTGTTGCATTTTTGTGGTCCAGATCCAAAGCTGTGAAGATGATGTATCTGAACTTGATGTCAAGCCTGATGGTTCCTGGAGAGTTAAGGGTGGAGCTGAACTGAAGGATCTTACGCGGTGGCATTTACCAGATGGTACTCTCTCTGTAGCCACCAACATAGGGTCCAAGATCAACACAAGTATTGTAAAGCATGAGATTAAAGAGGAGTCTCTGTCTGACCAGCTGGGCTCCCGTATCAAGTTGGGAATTAGAAAAAACAACAACGGCAAGTGGGAAATTACGAAGAGAGGGGATGTTAACTCGACACAATCTTCTGATAGTGACCACCCAGAGCACTTTAAAAATGGAAACTTTATTACTCCTACAAGCAATAATGATCATGAGGACACTGAAGATTTGGAACCAGAACAATATGATTACCCTATGAGCAATGTACACGATCTTGATTCTTCTCCTATAGATGAACATGTCCCTGCAGTATCAAGAGAGCAAGATATAATAGTTCTGAGCGACTCTGATGATGATAACGTCACGGTGTTGTCTCCTAATGCTTTGAATTCCAGCTCAGCAGATGACACTGGAGATCCATTTCCACCCAATCCACCTGAAACTAAAGGAACGTGTGAGGAACAACCTGGAGGTGGTCTAGATGAGGCTTCATTTCTTATGTTCAGCGAAGATTTTGATGATCTGGGACAACTCTCATTTTGGCAGCATCCTTCAAATCCGCAGGATGATCCTGCCTTACAGTTGACAAATAATCTAGGTGAAGTGCAAAACAACACTGCCAACCATCAACCTCTGCATGAGCCAGTAGCAGCAGCAGCAAACCTACTGGAACATGGACATAATAATTGCATTGATGAAAGCCAAGCATCGGTTGCAAGGAATTGCGTTGATGAAAATCTAATTACTGCCAAGAAGAATGCGTCTCAAAAAAGGAGGAACCCTGAGGATGAAATAACAGCTTTAGATGGTAAGGCACAGAAACTAACCCTTCTGGTTTCTACAGTTCTATTATTTGTGATTTCTCCATCCATCACAACTTACTCTAGATACTCCTTCAGGGGACTAGAATTGAAGTATGGTTGCTGCTCCTACTATTGTTGTTAGATCAAACTATTTAGCAAAATGTTAACATGTTAGTGTAAGTTACTCCCTCCGTCCCAAAATATAAGAAGGTTTTTGACACTAGTGTAGTGTTAAAAACATTCTTATATTTTGGGACGGAGGGAGTACTGATAGTTCCATTTGGTGTGAACACAGTGATTTCCCTTGTATAATTACACTTCTACATTTTCACAGGTAGACTTAATGTTTGATTCCTCGTGTGCAGCTTCAGTTGTGGATGATGACTTGCCTGGGGAGAGACCTGGTGGTCCTTTGTCACTGGCTCGGCAGCAACGGGCAGTTCGTCCAAGATTGGTACTAGCAATCGATTCAGACTCTGAATAGCAGCCTATGTTGTCCATTGTCTGGCGTGAGGCGTACACTGTCTCCTCCGTGGAATGATCACTGAAGTTTAGTTTGTGATCCTTTGGTCCGTCTGGCCTGTCTTGAGAAAGGGCGCTATCTGATTAGTTTGTGATCCGTTCGTCCGTCTTGCCTATCTTTGAGAGGAGGAACGCAGTGGCCAGTGGCATCTATAATTCAAATTGTCCTGGGAGCTGCAAGGAAGAGGCATTTAAAAACAAAACTGGAGCTGATCTCGTAGGCCCTATAATCTAGCCAAGAGTGTAAAGAGATCCATTGTGTAGGCAATTTTGTTTTTTATAGCAATAGCATAGCAGGAACTAGAAATGGCAGTTGATGTACATATGGTTGATTGCTTTTCCATTCATTCAAGTGTTAGTCCTGATAGCTGAAAGAAGAGAGGGATGATGTCCCGTATTTTAACTCTTATAACTTATAAGGTGCATTTCATCATCGTTGGAGCCTCAGCCCAGACCCGATTTCTATAGCCTTAGACGATTGCCTTGTATATTATGGGACGGACGGAGTTGTTTTTGTCATCAAGGTGTCCTGAACCTAGATTTTCGTTGCAGGCTCTTTTGGACCATTGTGTTGTGCTTTTGACGAAATGCAGTAGGCACTGCCTTTCATTCGTTAAAGAGGGAAAAAGGACAGGTTACATGGTATAGAGGCCATTGTCAAGTGACCAAAACGGAAGAGAAAAGGCAAACACTATTAAACCCATTAAGCTATGCGTGAAGGGCGTCCAACCAGTTATGTCATGTGGCGTAAGCTGGTTGGCTGTGGTGAGAAATCTTTTGAATTTTTTTTAGATGAGGGTGTGGATTATTTTTTAAGTGTATTATTTTTAGATGAAGGTGAGGACCTCAGGTATTTTTTAAATGGAGGGTTATGTAAAGTGACACTCGCTGGTAGGCAGCGGCGGTATTTTTCTTCTTCTTTTTACTTCTTTTTTAGATGAACGTGAGGATTTTTTTCTGAGATGTTTTTTTAGCCGAAGGCGAGGACTCTATGTATTTTTTTAAATGAAAATATGCGCGCAGTTTTGTATCAAGCGGTGCCACAGGATGGGGCCCCAACCACTAGTGGTTATGATGAGTAGGAGGCTGTTGTGGATATGATCTCCACCTGCTGCGTCAGGGAGAGAGCATAGCATGGTGGTTTGCTGCATAGCCCTCATCACTTGCATGCACCCGTGCCACCCAAATTGTAAAGGTAATGGAAAATGACGCATCCCAACCTGGCACCGCAGAGCTACCTCTCAGACGGCGCGTCATGGGCGCGCCCCAACCTTAAATCATGTTTGGATCTGTCTCAACAAGGATATGAAAGAATTACCATCACTGTAGCTGGATATCATATAGGATATAGTGGATACATACTTGCTATGGTTTTCCCATTATAAGGTATAACTGTCGCAGCTATACCGGGCAATTGTTGATTTGTTATTGTCCTTTGTTTGTCTTACAGTTTATCCTTCCACTATGAAGCAGACCAAAATTGTCATACATGGACAATTACTATATATGTGCTATGTACTTTCTGCAAATCCCACGCCACTAATTTCCGGTAAACCCACACTACTAATTGATATTGTATACTCCCTCCGTCCCATAATGTAATGTAAGATGTTTTTTGACACTTCATTTCATAATGTAAGACGTTTTTTGACACTAGTATAGTGTTAATATGAGACAGAGGGAGTACAATATATGAGGGCTCATTTCACTAGGTTGTTCTTTGACTAAATCGTCCTAATTATTGTACTGTACTGAGCGCTTGAATTATCGTATTGATTGGAGCAAGGCGACTATAGCGGCAAGATCTTAAAAGTGGTTCTTAGTGGTGTACCTGCTGTAGGTGATCAATTTGGTCTAGGTTGGATTTTTCTTTTATCTTTGTGATTGCATTTCTGAAAATAGGTTCAAAAATAATGATGCATATTCATTCCTGACATTTGATGCCTAGATGTTTGATTATAGACCGTACAAGTCGATGTTATTCTTTCGAAGTTCGAAAGTCAAACTACTTACATCATTGTTTCTACATTTTATGTGTTTCTCTATGAAAACATAATTGTGATGTTGGTAGTCCAGGAATAATGCATCCAGTGCAAGAATTCTTATGGATCAATGCACATAACAGTTACGCAGCAAACCTTTCTCTATAAAGTTCAAATTATATACATTGAAAATTCTGAAGTGGGTCAGGTTTTGTACCTGTTTGCTAATATAGATCGACTTTAGTATTTTGCATGGTTTATAATGTAATTTATGGATCAATATTTTTGCATAAAGCTCCCCTTTGGACTGTAGTTTTCTTCTGCTGCAGTTGTGTTGCATTAGTTGCCCAACATAAAAGCTCTAAGATTTGTCACATGTTTTCATGCCAATAATTTTTAAGCTGCCAATAATTATACTTCATGTGCTTTAATGAGGAATTCATTTAGCAAATGATATTTTCATGCAGAAGTCAATATTTTTTGCAATTTAAAAGTGTCTTATATTTGCATGTAAATTATTTGATGTCACAATATGAGCCTTTAGGTCCTTATCTGATATATTTACATACCCTCCTCCTTTTAGCTCTCGGTCTGAAATAAAAGTGAATTCTTATTGGAAATACACATGATTCTTTCCATATGGCAGTGGTAGTTCAAGGATTAGTTCTTAACCGCTTATGAGTTATTACCGAGTACTTCTACTTAATATTTCTTATTATTTGTTGTCAAATAGACCTAAAGACACCATATTTATTTTTGTTAATAATCATTGACTTGATATTAGAGCTTTGACGTCTCAGTTTATATTAGAGCTTTCTCGTCTCACTTTATGGTTGTCTCTTGGGTAATTCGGGCACATAATTCAAGCCAAAGATATGAACTGTAATGCATTTGCAGGCAAGGGAGCACGTCCAGATGTCGTATGAGAAGAAGTGCGCGCAGCTGAGGACCCATGATGCCAATGGTGTGGAGCCGTTCACCATCGAGAGGACCAGGGCTGCGGCTAGGGACCTCTGGACCAAGCTCAACATCTCTGCCCCCTTCGTCGACGACGTGTCCTGAAGGGTCCTTGACCTCCGCGACGACTCATCTGAATGTACATGTATTTATTATAGTGTGCTCGACCTGTCCCCCTAAAAACCCTGATGCTCCAGGTGTTTGATCAGTGTTTGTTGTTGCTGTGTTGTATGTACAAGTTGGCAAGGATGTGGCGAGTCATTGGTGACGTGCACCGGGTGATGAAGCGCACATCAGATGAGGTTGAAGTGAGGCATCAGAGGCACGCCGGCCAACACATGAGGTAATTTCTATTGTTGTATCTTATGTTTCCAGGCAGCTAGATGCTTCTGTCGACTCATGGCATTTTAGTTTCTTTCTCACGTGGTGCATCATTATAATAAGTTTATCAAAAATTGCATGTATGTGTTATCTAGATCCAAAAAGGAAATCGAAGGGGCGTTCCTACCTGGCACCGCCCAATACATTCTCTGAATATGTTGCATTTGCACTGCTCTATGCTCTCTTCTAAAATATAATTTGTACTACGAAGTACACAAACTAACATATGCTCTCTTGTAAAATACAGATTGAATCTGAGCCAATGACCTATCCTCAGAGGCCTAGAGAAACTATTTGTGATGTATGTTATGAAGACCGGATTTTGCAAGTTATTGAAAGATGCAAGTTTCTAATGGGGAACGAAGCATGAAAATCAAAAAAAATCCTACGAAAACCCAAGATCTAGGAGAAGCATAGCAATGAGAGGGGAGAGTGTCTACCTACCCTCGTAGACCAAAAGTAGAAGTGTATATAACACGGTTGATGTAGTTGTACTCCTCGCGATCCGATCACGATCCAACCGATCTAGTGCCGAACGGACGTCACCTCCGAGTTTAGCACACATGCGGCCCGATAACGTCTCCTCCTCCTTGATCCAGCAAGAGAAGGCGGAGAAGTAGATGAGATCAAAACCAGCACGACGGCGTGGTGGTGATGGTGGTGGTGGAGCTAGTTCAGCAGGGCTTCGCCAAGCGCTACTAGAACAGGGACGGAGGAACTACGGAGTAACGGGAGAGAGAGGGGCGCCAAGGGCTTGGTGTGTCCTCTTGGGGTGCCCCCTCCCCTCTATATATAGGTGGAGGGGCGTGGGGAACAACCCCTCCAAGCCCTAGGGTGCAACCAAGGGGGAGAGGACTTGGGCTCCAAGTCCAATCCTATTCCTACTAGGACTCCATTTTTTTCCTTCCCTAGCCACATGGGCTTTTGAGGACTTGGTGCGCCTAGCCCAATAAGGCCAGG
Organism: Triticum dicoccoides; assembly: GCF_002162155.2. NCBI lineage: Eukaryota > Viridiplantae > Streptophyta > Magnoliopsida > Poales > Poaceae > Triticum > Triticum dicoccoides. The sequence goes on from NC_041389.1 coordinate 296,663,357, forward strand.
GTGCCTCCCCTCAGCTCATGCCAGCCCTTGCCTCATGGTGGACCCACTTGTGGACTTTCGGACCCCTCCGGAATCCTCTGGAACCTTCTAGAAGCTTCACGGTACAATAACGAAAAAACTGCACCTTTTTCCGGAACCCAAAATATGACTTCCCATTTATAAATCTTTACCCCTCGACCATTCCGAGACTCCTCGTGACGTCCGGGATCTCATTCAGGACTCCGAACAACATTCGGTTACTAGTCATCAATTATCCCATTACTATTCTAGTGTCAATGAACGTTAAGCGTGCGACCCTGTGGGTTCGGGAATCATGTGTCGTGACCGAGACACCTCTCCGGTCAATAACCAATAGTGGGACCTGGATGCCCATATTGATTCCTACATATTGCACGAAGATCTTTTATCGGTTGAACCACGATGTCAAGGATTCGGTTAATCCCGTATGAATTCCCTTTGTCCGGCGATATGTTGCTTGCCTGAGATTCGATCGTCGATATCTCCATACTTAGTTAGTTACAAGCTACAAGGTTCACTGAGGGTCAAAAGACGACTACCCCGACCATTTCACCCTTTGATTCCTGCATGAAGCCAGGGTTGGAGCTCTTCCGAGATTGAAGTGCAGGTGCTCAGAAAGTCGCAGGCCTTCAGGTTGAAGATCCTAGTATTCCTCTTTTTTCAGGTCATCTACCATATGGTCATGCAAAGCCAAGAGAACTCATGTCAGATGTTGCACATGAAGTATCTCCAAGGTTTGCAACCACCACTCTATCAAGCTAGCCATGTTGAATCCAGGCCTCAAGTCGAAAGAGTATTTATAATTTGTTAGAAAGAAACCCCATATGCCACCAGCGTAAGGGCAAGTGCCAAACAGATGCACATCTGATTCAACTCCAATATTTCATATGGGGCAGACTGGGTTGTGAGACCATTTGCGCTTAGCAAGGTTGTCAGCCGTCAAGGCATTTGTTTTGAACAAGCCAGGCATTTTTTTTACCTTAGGCGGTATTTTGATCTTCAAATCAGGTCCGATAGGGGCGACTGAATTCTTCCATTGAACTGACATAGATACACAGATTTTGCAGTGTAGCAATGATCAACAGTCCACTTCCATATAATCATGTCCTGTTTTTCAGATAAAGCAATGATTTCGGTGCGGTGCCAGAGGTCCACATACTTGTGTTATGCTGATTGGTACAACTTGCAAAATGATATTATACTATGGGACATAGCGAGTATATTTTATCAGTCCTGATAAGATTGAGTTCCATGGTACCATCTCTCACGTTTTGCATTGCACTTGATTTTTGTGTGACCTTTCGATAACCTTAATTCATTCCTTGCAAATAATAGTACTAGTAACAGTGTTAGGAAAAGGATGTACGTGTGTGCTCAAGAGAGAACACTAATAACTGTCAGATGCATTCATAAACCAATAATTCTATTCATCAATATGGGTGCAACTACTCCCTTTGACATACTTATGTTTAAAATATAAATTAAAAGCTATATAACCTTCCAATGGAACATCGGCATTGTGATCCGTTTTTACCGTTAGAGCCATCACAACGGTTTCGATGTGTTTCGATGGACTTAAATAATAATTTTAGTGTTGAGACCAAGCAAGCAAGCGCAATTAGTTGCCTCTTCTTGCCGTTAGTGTTGCTCCTATTTCTGTAAACATGTTCCAACTTAGAGGAACAAGAGACAGCTAATGTTGAACTTCAGCATGTATGTATCCAACTTAATTAGCATTAGTGGTAGGGAAACATGAATAATGTTACGAGAAACATCTAGGATCCGATACACATAATACTTTCTAGTATAATGGACGATCACAATACCGTAAAGCAATTTAACAGCAATGGCAGGCAAACTATTGTAGGTTACTCTCATCTAGCTCTATGCAGAAATCAACCTCTCGTGAATGCATGAGAGAGATTGAACAAATGCTTGCAACTCAAGAGTTAGAGGTGAAAGCAACAACTTAAGTATCAACAAGACATGAGTTCAAAAATAGTTTCCCAACAATATAAAATCGAAGAGATCAAAAGGAAGCAACTAGAAGAAATTGAAGCCCTGAAGTGTTTCCGGCCAATCTCACGGGATTCGGTCGGCGGTTGTCTTTGGTGCTCCCCTCGGATCCGGTCTTTGTTCATCTTTGTTCATGTGTCTTCAAGTTGGATCCTTCCGATCTAATCTTCTTTTCATTGGCGGTGGTTGTTGTTCTAGTGCGTTGGTCCTATGGGGCCTTAGCACGACTACTTTCTGACTGTCTACCGCAACAAGTTGTGCCCGACTCAGGCAAGGGAGTGGCGATGACGATGGCACACCTTTGGCTCGCTTAAGTTCTTGTAGTCGTCGCTAGGTGGTCTATGAATCTGGATGTAATTTTTATCATTTCTGGTGTTCGGCGTACTACCATGATTGGAGATGAATATATTGACAGTTTCCTACAGAAAAAAGAAGAATAAGAAGAGAAAATTGTTGCTCTTGAAAATATGTGATACGTCTCCAACGTATCTATAATTTTTGATTGTTCCATGCTGTTATATTATCGTTCTTGGATGTTTTACAATCATTTTATAGCAACTTTATATCATTTTTTGGGACTAACCTATTGACATAGTGCCCAGTGCCAGTTCCTGTTTTTTGCTTGTTTTTTACTTCGTAGAAAATCAATACCAAACGGAGACCAAACGCAGAGAAACTTTTTAGAGATTTTTTTGGACCAGAAGACATCCAGTGGGCCAAAGAAGTACTAGAGGGGGTGCCCTGAGGGGGGCACAACCCACCTGGACGCACCCGGGGATCCAGGCGTGCCCTAGTGGGTTGTGCCCACCTCGGTGGCCTCCCACACCGCCTCTTCGCCCTATAAATTCTCAAATATTCCAAAAATCCCGAAGATAACCCTAGATCAGAAGTTCTGCCGCCGCAAGCCTCTGTAGCCACGAAAAACCAACGGGAGCCCTTTCTAGCACCCTGCCGGAGGGGGAAATCATCACCGGAGGCCATCTTCATCATCCCTATGGCCACCATGATGAGGAGGGAGTAGTCCACCCTCGGGGCCGAGGGATTGTACCAGTAGCTATGTGTTTAATCTCTCTCTCTCTCTCTCTCTCGTGTTCTTGATATGTCATGATCTTGATGTATCACAGGCTTTGTTAATATAGTTGGATCATATGGTGTTTTCCCCTCTCTATCTTGTTGTGAATTGAGTTTTCCCTTTGAGATTTCGTTCTTATCGAATTGAATACTTTTATGGATTTGAGAACACTTGATGTATATCTTGCTATGAATACCCATGGTGACAATGGGGTATCATACTGATTCACTTGATATGTGTTTTGGCACACAACTCGTGGATTCCCGAGGTGACATTGGGGTAATCTATGCATAGGGGTTGATGCAAGTTTTCGTCCGTGTTTCTCTGGTAGAAATCTTGGGGCACTCTTTGAGGGCTTTATGTTGGATTGATTATTATGAATCTGAAATTGTTTGATGCATATCATATAATCAACTCACGGATACTCGCGGTGACATTGGAGTATCTAGGTGACATTAGAGTTGGTTGATGTGTATCATATGATGTTATTTTAGTACGAACTCTTGGTTAGATCGATCAGAAAGAATAGCTTGGTGTTATTTTAGTACAAACTCTAGGATAGATTGATCGAAAAGAATAGCTTTGAGGTGGTTTTGTACCCTACAAACAATTTCTTCTTATGTTCTCCGCTAGATAAGAAATTTAGAGTGATTCTTCATCGCATGTGAGGGATGGTTATATGATCCAATTAGATTAGCATTGTTGAGAGATTGCACTAGAGAAATTACGAACCCTAGGCCTCATTTTTAAGCATTGAATACCATTTGTGCTCACTTTTGCTACTCGTTACCTTGCTGTTTTTTATTTTTCATATCACAAAAATCAATATCTACTATCATTACTACACTTGTATCATCATCTCTTCGCCGAACTAGTGCACCTATATAATTTACCATTGTATTTGGTGTGTTGGGGACACAAGAGACTCTTTGTTATTTGATTGCATGGTTGTTTGAGAGAGACCATCTTCAGCCTACGCCTCCCACGGATTGAGAAACCTTTGGTCATCCACTTGAGGGAAATTTGATACTATCCTACAAAACTCTGAGCTTGGAGGCCCAACACGAGTCTACAAGAACAAGTTTTGTAGTAGACATCAATATGCAGTAAGAGTTGGATGGAACATTGAGTATCTTCGTAAGGCAGTCGCAGTTGGTTCCCAAAGCAGCTTCTCACAATCCTGATGGTGCATTTGTTGGTCCTGATACTTTGCCCGTGTCTTGTTATGTCCCGTGTGATACTCTATCCAATCAATGATCATTATATTGTGTGATACAATTGAGTTAAGAATATTAAGTTTCAGCATCAACAGAAGTTACTTAAATTTCATTTTTATTTTACTAAAAATTAAATTTAATTTCGATTGCAATTGCAACATTAAACAAATGGACGCCATCTTTAATCTAAGACGGCAATCGTGACGGAATTGCAATCTGTCGCCATGTCTGGACCCACGTGTAAGGAGCCACATCAGTGTCGTCTTGACCCACATATAAGAATCCACATCAACATATTTTAGGCCCATTTGTCATAACTATTGATCGGTCAAACCTTACGCAATGGTTGTTAGTGACGGCATTTCATCGTCGAAAACAATATTATGTGACAAACCGGACGATCTAATGTGAGAGTCCTGGTCGTCACCGAAAATGGACTTTAGTGACAAAACATGAACCGTCACCTAAGATATGATCTTAGGTGTAAGAAAAGTGTTATTGTCAGCATTTTTTTTGACAGTGCTTCAGTGACGGACCGCGTGACGTATCGCTTTTTTGGTGAAGAAAAATGATTTTACGTGGCACAATTGGCTCATCACAAAATCGTTCATTTTGTAGTTGAAGAAGGCGATCGTCGAGCCTTGCACAAACTCTTGATTATTCACAATATGGTGGTTGAAGGCTCTCAAATGACTCATACTATCTAGGAGGCATACACCCTCCAGGAGTAACAAGGAAAGCAAAGTCATTTGGATGAAATCATCAAAAGATCTTCAACCAAAGCACTCAGAAAGGATCTCTCTCCCTCTCTCTCTCTCTCTCACACACACACACATGCACACACACACACACACACACACACAACACACACGCGCGCGCACGTGCACACACACACATACATGCATGCACACATGCAGAGAGAGAGAGAGATGCTTGAAGTAAGAGAGATGAACTCTTAGGAAGAGAGGTTCAAGAAAGGGGGAATCCATGCCTTCATGATTGAAGGAAGAAGCTTTGAATCATATAATTCTTATCTTTTCAAAAGATCTACTCTTCAAGGTTGTCTCGAGAACTCATACAAAAAAATCCTAGATAGATCTTTGAACATATCAGAATGGCTTTTCAAAACAAAGGGGGTGTGGGTGTGAGAGAAGAAAATATTGTCATTACTCTAGAAAAAGTAACTGGCCCTAAAATACCGGAGAGAAGTTCTCAGAACTACAAGATACATACAAAATTAGAATGGCTAGAGGGAAACACATCACCTTGGAAGTGCACAGTAGCCTATGTGGTATTGAGTTTCTTACCCGATAACAACTTAATTACTGGAAAAACTCAAAGGCCCATTTGGTGGTGACAAGAGTGGATTTAGTTCGACATGGGAATTGTAGGAGAGTTTACACCAAAATATCACTACTGGAATCAGCTACTTTGCCATCTGTCAGCTCTTTGCCGTCAGCTAGCGGACGGCAAAGAAGCTCTTTGCCATCAGCTACCTGAAAGCAGACGGCAAAGAACTGGCTGATGGCAAAGAAAGCCTTTGCCATCAGCCTATTCTTTGTCGTCTGCGATTCTTTGCCGTCCGCTAGCGGATGGCAAAGAGGGAGGGGGCCCCCCACTGAGGAGCTGGTTAAAAAAATTACTTAACGGCCCCCCTCTTTGCCGTCCGCTAGTTGACGGCAAAGCGCACATTAGCGGACGGAAAAGGTGGCGGACGACAAAGATTAAACGTATCTAGCTAACGGCCGGCGCGCCCCACCCTTCCTCTCTCTCTGTTTCCCTCCCACACACGCGCGCCACCGCCCCCACCACTCGCCGCCGCCCGGTCGCACCACCGCCCCCCCGCCCCGTCG